>NW_028317894.1:6837500-7124021 GCF_062004578.1 Staurois parvus | reverse complement strand
GGCATCTGCCTTTGAGCCAGTAAGTTCAAGTGGGCCTTTCTTTTAGCATATGATCACTGCAAACATGTAACAAGTAGTGGTATCTACATTAATGGGATATCTATGTTCACAAACTGGCACATTTCTACTGCTCATGTTCTATTTGCAGAAACATTAAAGTTTTTTTGTTTTTTCCTCCCTCCACCCCTAAAGGCTATCACTGAACTCATGTCTATTTGGCAAATTGTGTTCCACAAGTCTTCTAGTCAGAAAATGACAAGGCCAATCGATGCTGCACTGAATATGGGATATGGCATTAATACTACAGAATCCAGGACGCTGCTGAGATCTTCTTACAATGCCACAGAATCTGTGCCTCAAAAGGTGACTTAGGAGCTACTCTAAGATTGCTAATTTATGAAGTGCCCAATTATGTAGTTATAAAATGCTGAGTATTAGTCCTTAAAATGAACCCAGAATACGCACACTGAAGTGGCTAAAAGCATTTTGGAGAAACATCTTCAAAGTCCACAAGGCAGTGACTTTTTTTTTTTTTTTTTTCCCCCTTTTCAATTGCAGAACCTTGGCAGCCTGCCAGTCCTGTAATGTTAAGTGATTTGAAATCTAGGGTCTCAAAACTAAGGCTCTTTTGAGATGGCGTTTGCAGTATAAGCAGCTAGAGGATCAGGGGTGACTTGTTGCAAAGCTTTTATTGCTTAAGAATATAGAAATATTCTCCTGAAGAAGCCTGAACTGGGCAAAGTATGTTGGGAATATACAGCTAAACCATTTCTAATACATATGATCATGTTATGAGTGATTTTAAAATTGAACAGGAAAAATATTCAGTTCAGCTTTAATTGACTTAACCAAATGTCACATGACTGTACAGAATGATGGGCTTTGGTCAAAGTAGCATCTTGACATACAAGTTACATCTAAACTTGCTATTTGGGGCTGAATTGGGCTAGTTAAATCTAGTGTTTTTAGATTGCATCTTTTACTTTTTTTTTTTTTTCTCCAGGTTGGTGGTGTGACCTTTTCAACTGTGCGAGCTACGTTATTTTACAAGCAGAGATGGTTTATTTTATTGGTGGACAATGCTGTGGCTTGCCCAGTTGGTGAGTACATTTCAATGAATTTGATTTCCACTACACCAGTAGCTCCTAAGGGTCAGTGGCCCAGGCCTCTACTCTGGGAACCATTGGGGCTCTGCTGCATTGGATGGATGCAAACATGCTTCTGTTTTTACCAGTGCTCCCTTTGCTGTTAAGTTATTGAGCATATTCTTACATGGAACATGCTGATATGCTCCACTAGTGTAAGTTGGTATCCATTATAAGCAGATTGATGGAGCTGAATGTCAAAAAATATTGCATCTTAATCAAACTGGATCAAAAAGTATCAAGCTACTCTTATGTAGAATATGGACCATTTTCTTATATGTTGTAATAGTAGACTGCAGATTGCAAACTCAGGGGGCGTTGAGTTGTAGCAAACTTGGGGGGAGGGGGAACAATGGGTTGTAGTATAAACTAAATTTTATAAAGCTCTGCTTCCTAGATGAGGCCAACATGAAAGGGGTCTTAATAACTTGGCAACGAGTCCGTACAGTGAGTTTTGTAATTGCTACCCTAGCAGTACACTTTTTTTTTTTTTTTTTTTTAATTTGGCAAATGTCAATGATACCCTTTTTAAAGCTAAACTGTTTTGGATAGAGCAGGTAAGGAGTTAAACATCTAGTTGTCTGTGCATTTAATCTCAGGTTCTGGTGGGTGGTCATAATGTTTTTTGGCTGATCTGTGTTGTATTTGACTTTTTGATGGCAAGCCAATAGTCCAAAGAGGCAGCTTTAAGACATTATTGGCACCGAAAATGCAGGCAGCAGTTGCCAGTTGTGCTAGGCTTTGTGCCAAAAGCTGGTATTTTGGATTCAATGGCCCATTTGTTGGGTGAGCAGCCCATTCAAGCCAATGGCTGTCATGTGAAAAACCCTAAAATGCACAATGCAACGAGATGTGCTGCTCAGGTGTGAATGCAGCCTAAAAGTTTACTTATCCTAGAACTTAAGATGCCTTCAGCAGACGGTCATCAAATTTTGGCACCCCTGCTTTTGTCAAATGCACTTCTTTGCCCAGAAAATTGTTGCAGTTAAGTGACTAAACTGGGGTGTTTGGGTTTTTTTTTTTGATAAAGTAGAGAAACTAAGACTACATTCCACGCAAAACTCCAAAAATGGACTGGACAAAATTTATTGACAATTTAATATTTGGTAGCATACCCCTTAAAAAAACTAACTGAAATGAATCTCCCTGTAACTATGAGTTTTACACTTTTTTTTTTTTTTTTTTCTGGAATTTTGGACCACTTTCACCAACTGTCCCAGGTCTCTCAGATTGGAAGTTTTCCTTTTCCTAACTGCTGTTTTGAGATCTCTCCACAGGTGCTCTGATGGATTGTGATCTAGCCCAGTAGTGTATTTAGGTTTTGGGCTGCCCTAGGCAACACAAATAGGGTGCCCCCCATGGAGAACCTGACATTGACCAACACCCCTGTCCACCCCCCCTCAAGAGACGCTCACCTTCACAGCTCTGTACCGACTCGGGAACAAGAGTCGGGTTCTGCATACACTATCAAGCAGCCTGCAAACTCTTAGATCCCACCTGGTCCCCATACCGCATGTGTCTTCCCCCCCCCCTCCCTCCATACCTTCTTCCAGGGGGTGTTGCTGCCCTCCTGAGTAATGTCGCCCTAGGTAAATGCCTTGTGGTAAATACACCCCCTGATCTAGCCTCATTGCTGGCCAGTATAGTACTCTCCAGCACTTTGTCTGAAACACTTTCTGGGTGCTTTTTGACATGTGCTTTGGGTCCTTGTCCTGCTGTAAGACCCCTGATGGAGACCCAACTTTCTGACACTGAGCCCTACATTGCAGCCCAACATTTTTGGTAGACTTCAGATTTCCTAATGCCATGCACATGGTCAAGACATCCAGTGCCTGAAGCAGCAAAGCAACCCCAAAATGGTGAACCTCCAAGTTTAAAGGCCTCATTACTTTTTCTGAAAACAGTAGAATGATGGGCTTTACCAAAGGTAAGTTGGGACAAACTCCAATCTGGCTTTTTGTTGTCAGCAGGTGTCCTCCTGGGTCTCCTACCATAGCATCCCTTTTCATTAGGATGGCGATTTATAGTGCGAGCTGACAGTTTTACTCTGTGCCTGAAGGTCAGCTTGAATTTGTCTGGAAGCTGATTATGGTTCTTTAGCCACCATTCAAACAATCCTTCAATTTTTTTTCCTTTCATCTGTGGAGATTGGCTACAGTGCCATGGGCTGTAAAATTCTTGACAGTGGACACAAACATATCTGATTTGAGGAGAAATTGTGGGAAAGCATGGGCCATCTCAAAGTTACAAGTCCATGCAGAGCCATACAAAGCAGTGTTCAGGAGCTGATGAGATGTTTATACACAAGTCTCTCCTCCATCGGAGATGCTCGGCTATCACCGGGTGCTGGCAAGTAATCGCTGGCTGGGACCCAGTGACTGACAGCCAAGACCGTGAGTGCCTATGCAGGTGGGGGGGCACATGCCCCCTACCTGGAACTGCAAAATCATGTGTACATGATTTTCTGCACCAGTGCCACCCTGTAGCAGTATTTCTGCTATAGGGCAGTGCGGAACCAGTTAATTACAAATTACAGGAGCAGCACAAACTTGGAATACAATTTCTTATTTTGAAAAGGTGCCAATTTTGTTCAAATTTTGTGGTTTTTGCATGAAATGTCAGATTTAGCTTTGTTTCTCCACTTTGTCATATCAATATAAACATAAATGCCTAAGCATTTGTAATTGCAACAATTTTCTCGACTGTGGTGCATTCTGACAAATGCAGGGATGCCAATATTGTTTGCCATGACTGTACATTGTGGAATTGAAAAGCCCATATTGATTACAGATGACTTGCTAAGTGTTTAGGACTGATCATTCAGGACTGACATGAAGTTTTTTTTTTTGTTTTTTTTTTTTGTGGTTAACAAGTTTAAATGCAAAATGCGTGGTGTGTTTTTTTTTTTTTTTTTTTCCCTATTTCCAGATGATGTGGTGATTTCCCCTGGGTTGATAACATGGACTATTCCAAAAAACATTTCACCCCTGCTTATTGGTGCCAAGATTGTCCAGAGTAGCCACTATCATTTTGGTCTGGATCTTATGAACATGACAAATGAACAAATACTTGCTAGCAAATATGACATCACTGATGATGTTGGCGCCATCACTGTCAGAATACCTATAGGGGCTGATGGAGGGTATTATAAGGTAAGAGTTTATGTACAGTCAAAGCATTCTGTTTAATATGGGCTCTGCTAGGATCTTGCAAGAGCTCTATGTACTTGAAAAAACACTCTAATACTTGCCTTAGTGTTACTAAACCCTGGACCCTGCATTCACTATATTTGGTCTCCCACAGTACACAATGTGGAAATGCAATTTTGGTAAATGTGAACAGCTAAATAACTTCTCATTAGTCTTGTGAATACTTCTCAGTGTCCGGTTGATCACTGGTTAAAGCTTGGAGTTTTCTCCTGACTGAGACTGATTAACCCCTGACCCTGTCTGGACAGTGCTAACTAGCCCTGTGCCAATTGCATTAACCCTCCAAAAAAAAACTCTAGCAATACACACCAAACTGAGCATCTGCAGAGTGCCTCCTCAAGCTCTGTACTATCACCAGATGAATTGGTGCCAGTAAGTAGAAGAGAAGGCAGGCTCAAACAGCCTTTTTTTGCAGTGTGGTAGATAACCCCTTGGTTCTACAGTTAGTATAACAAGCATGCTTTACTTCATATACAGACTTATTTTTACTGATGTGGGTTTAGTAACACTTTAATAATTTACTGCTTCACACTGGATGGTTGCTTATTTTGGGTAGCCTTTACACAAATTGTGGTAAATGGAGGTTTTGAATTAATAATAAAGCCTGTGACATTATGAATTCTCATCTGCTAGATTAGGTTTGTGCAGGGTGTTGTGTGGTTTTATTTTGTTCTGTTTTCAAACCCCCCCCCCACAATTGATTGCTCCTGTAGGAGTCTATTTGATAGTAGCTGTTTTGGTTATAGTATGTCTACTAGGACTCTAAACTTAAAGTGGATTTTGTAGGCCTCTGGAACAAGGGGGAGGGTGGTGAAGGTCTCACAACTACCATATCTGAGTAAATAAACCTAAAATTGGGGAAACCTACAAAGTTTGCTTTACTTGGGGCAAACTGGCATAAGTCATATGGCTGACTCTCTCTCCTGTGATGAGGAAAGTGTTCATGTAGGGCTAATTTGATAGTATGAGGGGAATGCTTTACAGCCTTGTAACTAAAACTAATACAATCCCCATGAATATGTCTTGTATGGCTTCAAAGTCTGGAGGGTAACTGCATGGGATCATGTAAGGCCTCTGCATGAAAAGCTTGGTAAGATCTGGTGGATTGGGTTTATCAATGTAACTGTTCTATATAGCCCTACAGAACAGATGCTGCACAGTCCACATGTGTTAGCTGCTTCTCTGCAACCAAGAAATGGGAATTTCATTCAGACAAGCCAGTTTACATACCATAGATGCAGTTACAAACCTTATTTACACTGCCATCTACTGGCTAATGTAGTTGTGGCACATACATGAACACTAGTCAATAATAAGACCATAACATTTTTTTAGTACAGAATGGATTGGGAAAGGGGTTACATTCCATTGGGCTCTAACCATGGGTGACATTTTTTAACTTTACAGGCAGAAACTCATTTTAAAGCATGAGGTTCCATCTTACTGATCCAAACATATATATATATATATATATATATATATATATATATATATATATATATATATATATATATATATAAAAATTTTTTTTTTTGCATACACTTCAGTTTTAAGGCACACTAGTTGATTCTGGATACCACTTGCCTGAATTCTCCTAACTGCTGCATTGTCCTTCTCTAACTTAGAGCCATGTGGTGAATCTGGAGTATGGGATAACCTATAACATCAAGCCATTTCTGGGAAAGGTTTGGACCGATGACACCTGGGGTATCACAAAGTACACAATTATAAAAGATATCACAACACCATTTCAACGAAGGCCTCCTGTTATAAAGAATGGTAAGGAACTGGAAGTGCTGTCATATAAAAAAAGTAAAGCTGTGTATATAGGGAACAGTCGCTAGAATCCTGAACTGAAGTCAGTAGTACTCGCAATGCTACAGGATCATTGGAAGCCACCTTCCAGTATCCACTAGACATTCAGTGGGGAAGATGCTTACAATGCTGTAGAACAGCTAGAACCAATCTAACTTCCAACGGACACTCTTCAGTGGGCTCTGCAGACCAGGTTACCAGGTGAGGGCATCCTTGACTAGCTTCAAAAGGGATCCTCAGGAGTAGGCCCACAGCTATGCAACTGGGACCTCCAATGAAGAAAGGCCTGGAATCAGGATAGTCACTGCAGAATTGGGTGGTAGCCACCACCCCAATGGTTGGATTTCCTCCAACTATAAGCTGAAGATCCTGCTGCTCTAGATCTCTAATACTATTTATATGCCTCTCCAACCACCTTCTGGGCACACCTTTCCAGACTGGCTGGGGAAAAAGTCAGGCTGACGCCTGCCTTGCTCTGCCCTCTGTTGCAGAAGCCTCTGGATACAGGAGAGATCAAACCCATTCTGAGAACCAAACTAAATTTGCCTAACTGTTTTTTACTTTCACTTTTTCTTTCCTATAGCTGTATAAACTTTATGTATATAATTTTTGCTTTTTCTATTCAGATACCATACCATCAACTATGATCTTCAATGTCACAATTGGTACATTCCTCCCAGATGTTCAACTGATCAATGTATCAGTTGGTGGTGAAGTTCCACAGACTGTGCCGCAAGCTATAAGTCACGGTTATACAATATCACCAATAGAACATAGAAATGGAAGTCTTGATTTTGTGCTTAAAGTTCCTTTCTTGGATCCTAACGTCGTTAAGAAGGTAATATGTGCATTCTAATTCTATCATAAGAAGCATGGAGGCAGTCATTGATTACCTTGCTGGCTTGTCATGATCTCTGGCTTCCAACTTTTTCTCATTTTAAAGTACATAGTCCTGCTCTGTATACCCTTGTCAGTCATAAAGTGGTATCAACACAAAAAATGTAATCTATTGCAGCTTACCAATCACTATATTTGGTGACACTTCTTCCTCTTCTTTTTTTTTTTTTTTTTTTTTTGTCAACCTCTAAGGGCTACATTTGCAGTGCTTCTTTGAAATATTTGCTGGCAGGATCACCAGGTGGGGGGAAAAAAGGGCCAAAAAATGCACCCATCACATCTTAATTAATTAATAAGTGGCAGTAATGTTTGCTTTTTGGTTTAATACTGCTTTAAGGTTTAGTGGGGTAAGATCAAGTCTGTCACCAGACTATTGGTAGGTCTGCATTCATCCTAAAACAGATTTTGGCTTTTAGCAGATTTGCTCCTCTAATATTTATTTAACAATTTTTCCTTTTAAAACTTTTTTTTTTTTTTTTTTTTTTTTTATGTTGGCCAAAGCTGTGGTGCCACAAATCCTTATGTTGCATCAGGTTTAATGTGTGAAATTATTGCCACCAGTTGGTAAGAGCATATGTACCCCCATGTGAAAAGTTTGGCTTTTTTCTTGATCTGAAATCTGTTATGGACAGTTCAGGAATGAGCAATGAATCACTGACTTTCATGCAGGGAGGCAGGGGCAGACTGACAACTCATGGGGCCCCCAGGTAATATAATGGGGGGGCCCCCTCTGTCTGCCTGCACTCAAGCCAAAGCCACACCCCACCTACATATTGCAGCTTGGCTGCATAGTAAGGGCTTTAAAAAAAAAAAAATGTAGTGGGGTCCCCCTCCATTCATACCAAGCCCTTTGAGTCTGGTATGGGTTTTGAGGGGAACCCCATGTTAAAAATTAAAGTGGTATGAAAGTCTTTGACGAGCCTTTTATTAAAAGCAGAAAGTGTCCCCACTAACCAAAAGATGGTGGGATGGGGAAAGCTCGGCTCCCAGCTGTCTGACTGCTCCACTGGCTTGACTGCTCTTAAATCTGTAAGGGCTGGGGCCACCCAGTGACATCATGCCTGCAGCCTCACCACCTGACAAATGCCCCAGTTGATGTCACATGTGATACCACTGGGTGGCCCTGCCATATTTAAGAACTGTCAAGCCAGCAGAGCTTGAACTATCAAGAGCGTGTGGGGTGTTTTTTTTTTTTTTTTTTTTTTTTTTTTTGTGGATTGTCTTTGAAAAACAAGCTTTCAAACTGTCATTCCATAAATCTCTAAAATCCAAGGGGTACATGAAGCCTAGCTTAAATATTTCACGCAAAGTAAGACTTTTCAGAACAAACTCCCATCATACTGTGTATATACAGTGAAGAACAGATGTATTTGAACACCCTGCGATTTTGCAAGTTCTCCCACTTAAATCATGCAGGGGTCTAAAATTCACATTGTAGATGCATTCCCACTCGGACAGAATTTAAAAAAAAATCAGGAAATCGCATATGATTTTGCAAGACTCTTTGTCTTGCACTGCTGAACATAAGTATTTGAACACCTGAGAAAATCAGTGTTAATATTTGGTACAGCAGCCTTTGTTTGCAATTACAGAGGTCAAACAATTCCTGTAGTTCTTGACCAGGTTTGCACACACTGCAACAGGGATTTTGGCCCACTCCTCCACACAGATCTCCTCTAGATCTGTCAGGTTTCGGGGCGGTCACTGAGCAACACTGAGTTTCAGCTCCCTCCAAAGATGTTCTATTGGACTTGGGTCTGGAGACTGGCTAGGCCACTCCAAAACCTTGATATGCTTCTTACAGAGCTACTCTTTGGTTATCCTGGATGTGTGCTTCGGGTCATGTTGGAAGACCCAGTCACAACCCATCTTCAATGCCCTGACTGAGGGAAGGAGTTTGTTGCTCAAAATCTCACAAATGGCCCCATTCATCCTCTCCTTAATACAGTGCAGTCATCTTGTCCCCTTCGCAGAAAAGCACCCCCAAAGCATGTTACCACCCCCATGCTTCACAGTAGGGATGGTGTTCTTGAGATGCAACTCATCTAAATTTTTTTTTTTTTTTCTCTCTCCCCCTTAACACAAGTGAAGTTTAGACCAAAAAGTTCTACTTTGGTCTCATCTGACCACATGAATTTCTCCCATGCCTCCTCTGGATTATCCAGATGGTCATTGGCAAACTTCAGACGGGCCTGGACATGTGATGACTTGATCAGGGGAACCTTCCGTGCAATACATGATTTGAAACCATGACTGTGTAGTGTTCTAGCAACAGACCTTTGAAACTGTGGTCCCAGCTCTCCATGTCATTGACCAGCTCCTCCCTTGTAGTTCTGGGCTGATTCCTCGCCTTTCTTATCAGTGATACCCCACGAGGTGAGATCTTGCATGGAGCCCCAGTCCGAGGGAGACTGACAGTCGTCTTTAGCCTCCATTTTCTAACAATTGCTCCAACAGTTGATCTATTTTCACCAAGCTGCTTGGCAATTGCCCCATAGCCCTTTCCAGCCTTGTGGAGGTCCATTTTTTTGTCTTTGACAGCTTTTTGGTCTTGCCCATGGTGGTAGCTGGCATCTGACTGTGGGGTGGACAGGTCTTTAAAGAGCTCACAGGTGCTACTAAGTTAGATTGAGTGGAGTAGAGGTGGACCTTTTTAAAGGCACAGTAACAAGTCTGAGAGCCAGAATTCTTGCTGTTTCTTAGGTGTTCAAAATACTTATGTTCAGCAGTGCAAGACAAATTCTTTAAATCATACAATGTGATTTCCTGATTTATTTATTACCCCCCCCCCCTTCAGTGATCCAAAGAATTGCTCTCATACACTTTTTTTTTTTTTCTTTTTTAAAACAGATTTGTCTCAAATCCCCTAGAGGCAAGTCTCATATTGTAGAT
The DNA here is from genome assembly GCF_062004578.1 of Staurois parvus. Lineage (NCBI taxonomy): Eukaryota > Metazoa > Chordata > Amphibia > Anura > Ranidae > Staurois > Staurois parvus. The sequence goes on along the minus strand of NW_028317894.1, from coordinate 7,114,063 downwards.
TTATGCACATGTCTATGGTCTCAATTCTCAGGAAAGTCTTATGTCTCTAAATGGTAATGCATTTCCTAAAACTATCAATGTGAGATGAATGTGTAGAGAACTTAAGGAAATGTACCTGGTCGCTCACAATTCGTGTAACTGCCATTAAACACTTCAAAAGATGGTATCTGACTCCAGTTAGATTGTGTGGGGTTTTTTTTTTTTTTTTAAATTTGCCCCTGACACTTAGAACAAAAATGAGAGAAGTAAATATACAGTTTGTGTTAATTGACATTTATTTACTCAGCAGTTCTCCAGAGATTTTACTATTTCATGTCGGTCACCTGTAAATCTTGCTATTGAGAATTTTGATTTGTACTGCATAGCCAAATGCATTTTTCTCAGATGGGTTTCTTCAGGGGTTATGTATTCTGATTAGTTCTCAATGCATGACAGATCCATCCAGCTACACTAGTCAAATCAATTGGTGGTTGCCATCAAATTGCAAATTCCTGGTGAAATGTTGAGCATCACACGAGGGTTATGGTTTCCACCTACCCAAATTTCCTATGAACTCTCCACTGTCTTGAAATCCGCACAAATGTAGTGTGGTCTGGGACCCCTCATGTGATGTCTAAGACTATGGCTTTTTTTTTTTTTTCACATGCCATAATATTGATTGAGATTTCAACTACAAAGTGATTTCTTTGACTATTGTGGCTGGATCAATTTTCCCTTTAAAAGTTTAATCCCAGCTGTTATGGTCACGTGGATCTTGGATCCATTAAGAAATCAGAACGCACAACCCACTTTCCCTTGAAGACCACTACTTTACTGGCAGCTGTGGATGTTCACAAAATAGTATGCTTCTGTATGAGCACCACCTTCTAGGGAAAATATATAACCTTTTTTATAGGTTCTGTAGCATGACCTACACCAGCTTCTACAAGAACTTTTTTTTTTTTTTTTTAAAGGTATTCTAGATGGGAACACTAGATATTTGAAGTGCATATCGGTTTGTGAATTCCAGCAATAAAATGGGTTGGTTTTCTTTCAGGATTTTTCAGATTTAAAAACTTCTTACATTTTTGTAAAGTGTGCTTGTTTTTTTGTTAGGATCTTCTAAATGGCATACTTTTCATCCTGAATGTTACCTTTGGATTCAATATCATTCCTAATGATGAGACCTTCACTGCCTCCTATACCATTGAATACTTTATGCGTAAGTAATACAAACCTTACAATTGCTTTTAAACTATAATGCACTTGTATACAGTACATTGCCATGTTATAAAAGGATTTCCCATTTAACAGATTGCTGATCTGCTGTAACTTGCATAATCTCCCTGCAAGGGCCTATACTCCCATCCTGGCACAGCCGAGCTGAAACTGGAAACCTTTCATAGGGCATCTGCATGCCATGCCTTTTTGAGGGATAGGGATTTAACCTTGGGTGACTCAGAAGCCCAGGCAATGCCTTGGCTGAAACTACTGCACTAAAGCACTCTAGTTTGGTATATAAACACCTCGGTAGGAAAGATGAATTGGACAAATGTACATGCTTGTTCAGGCCAGTGACTCAAATACTGAGTCAAGTCAGATCATTTTCTGAACCGTGACTCTAAACTGATTATTGGATCACATGGCAGCCACAGAATTGTCTTATTAGGATGCAGAATGGCTTACTTGGTTCCTAAAAGGGCAGGATTTTTAGAGTATGTAAAATTGCACTTTTTGCACCAACTTGATATGAAGGACAAAGCACTCCCATTTAAAGTGCTACTAAACTCAGGATCCTGCATTCACTATATCTGGTCTCCCGCAGTCCACAGAACATGGGAGTGCAGTTTTTTTTTTAGTAAATATGAACTGCTAAATACCTTAGCAGTTAGTGCTTGGCTGGACACTGATTGTCACAAGACTGCTGTTTTTAAGCTTTTGGGAGGAGTTTTCTTTACAGATAGAGGTTAGGGATTCTGCATCCTAGAGTACAGTGCTGATTGGCCCTGTTAACTTGCACTATCCCAAGGAAAAAATACTCTTGCGGTACACACCAACTGAGCATGTGCAGGGTGAATCCACAGTCTTATCAGGAGATGAGGGGGACACTAAGAAGCTGAGGATCACAAGTCAGGATCAGTGGTTTTACACAATGCAGACTATTAACCCCTGTAATGCAATACTGGACACAAACCAGAAACTCGTGCACACGATACAAAAGTATGTTTAGCCAGCACTTGAACCAATAATTCGAAGCATGTGAGAACCACTACCAAATGAACACCTGTCCTGGCATGTCATAGCATTCACTTGGCACCCCAAGAAATAACCCATCTGTAGTATTCTTGCACTGTCAAAACCTTGTGTGTATAAAAAGATATATTGTATAGTCAGTCTGCATAACACACCAATGTGTGCATTTCAGCATGAAATGGATTCATCTTCTGACAGCGTCACAGCATAGAATTAATACATTACCAAAGCTACGGGAAGAAACAGACCCCATCGGAATCGTAATGCACAGGGGGTCACAGAGAAGCCTTAAACAAAACCAATTCAATGAGCCCATATAGCCTTGGCAAAAATCCCAGTGTCAGAGCGTCTCCTCTTTTGCTTAGGAAGGCTCCCAACTTGACTGTATTCAAGCTTCCTGTTACCCTGTTTCTGGCATCTTTCCTGAAATGGGTGGGTGCCACTCCAGGAGGAGCCAGCAGAAAAGTCCCTTGAAGATAAATCGTGCCCAGCCACATTACTGGCAAACAATGTCTTATCTCATTATCTCACTTTTTGCCACAAACCAGCTTATCTACCCTTAACAAAGATTTATAACTTTAAAATATCTCTAAATGCACAAACAAGTTCTTATCTAATTTTAAGCAGTCTAAGGTAACATTTCTAGATGTCACAAACGCGTTCAATCCCAAACTCTTATCTGCTTTAAGCAGTCTGTCTTGTGACTTCCTTTAGCCTGGAGACATGACATCCATGTAATTTCTCGTGCTTCTGGCATATGGGCAGCTATGCTTTATTGTAAAAATTCCCCAAGAAACAAAGGCAAAAATATTTCATAGGCATTACAACCCCTTAGGTCCCACAGTGAATATAATAAGCATGCTTTACTGTATATACAGACTGATTTTACTGTTGTGGGTTTAGTAACACTTTAAGGTACCCCAAGAGTATATCAAAGCACAAATAACATGTGGTGAGTAGCTAAGTACTTAACTATTTATTTTTGTGGTTTAGCCTATCCTACTGTTGGACCCTGTGATCGACAAGGCTCCATGCTCACTACTACCATTGGTAACCTGGATCCAAACTGGAATATATACATTAAAGATACACTGGCAACTACTAGCAATGGATTACTTTCAAGCAGGAACCAGACTTCTTCTACGGTTAAGGTCGATGAGCGATCTGATGTAGTCATGAATGAGGTAACTGAGTTTTCTTTAAGTTTGTCTTCTGAATCTTGGGCATGGTTCTTTAACCTCCTGACCAATATTTAATGTTCAAATGTATTACATTCTTGGTCCAAGCCAGGGGTCTCAACTTTTTAAATGGCCAATTTACTGTCAAACTTTAGAGGGGCTGCACTGTGGCCATTGGGAGTAGAAAATGTCCCAGAATCAGTTGAAGTAAACCATGCCCCATCCTTTGTCATGGGGAGGAATTACAACCCATTGTTGGTAGGAATAGTATCCCATAATTGGTGTGGTGGGGAGAAATTGTACCCTATCGTTGATTCAATTGGGAGGAATTGTGCCCTGTGAATGGAAAAGTGCCCCAAGGGCCAGATAAAAGCAAGCAAAAGGCCTCATCTGGCCCCCATGCCGCAGTTTGCTTACACCAGTGGTCTAACACTAATTAAAAAAAACTTTTTTTGTCTACTAAATCCTGTTTGTTTGCACAAAATTGATTACTAGGATGCTGAACAGTTGAGCCACAGCTTCCCCCTTTTTTTTTTTTTTTTTTTTATTATATGGCTCTGGTAAGGTTAGGGTAACTAGGCTGATTCTGCCTTAACAGACAACCTCCCCTTGGTAAACAGGGCCCTGTGATAGTGAGGTCACTGGGGCAGGGGAAGAACGGGCCACATACAATCAGCCCCCCAAATCCTGGAGAGAACTGAGGCCACTTCTATTTACTCTACAATGGCCAAGCATATCTATGTAACCAGCAGGAGCTGCTCAAAGCACCCACTAGTTTGACAGCTGTCATATCACAGGAAGAGGAAGGGGATGTCTGATCTTTCTGTACCTGATCTCTTCTGTGCTGGATTGATCTTTACTGCAGCTGTGAGTGGCAATCACAGCTGCAGTAAAGACAGAACAAAACAGCAATTTCCCATGTTGTGCAATGTAAGGGAACAGTGAGCCCCAGAGGATACACAACTGCCAAGAACTCCAAGTTAAAGGGGCCTACTTCTAAGCATGGTGAGTAAATGGGCACTCCACTGCCATAGTAACTACTGGTTAACATGCCAAGCCTGAAGTCCTTGTGTAGACTTGGAGTGGCTAGAGTCCCTAATGTCTGAATTGGTCTGCATATTGGCCTGGTTCTCCAGATGTGCTGAGGCATGACTCTTGGCCAGCACAGCAGAGGCAGATGTCAGAGTGCTGCTGGTTTTAAATTGCCCACTTCACTGAACATGTTGCAGGGCTTTGCCCCAGCATTTGCTTCTGGTAGTTGGGTGGTAGCAGCCTAAAGAGCTAGTTAGAATTCATACCACTGAAAGAACCATATTGAGTGTCCATGTATCCTTCCTAATCAAGGAAAAAATATCATGCAAAGAGCTTGAATTTTTTTTTGTTTTTTTCCCCCCAGGCTGCTGGAACTGGTATAATAACTACATTTCCAATAAATATAAAGGATCGTGCTGGAGCCACAATCTATTCATTAGTCATCAACTGTGAATCGGTGATCCCAGTTGGTAAGGAGCTGGATTAATAGAATGGTTGCTGTCTTTCTGACAAAACATTACATCACAGGGTAGGCTCAGATCACAAAGATGGGGAAATGGTATTTATCAATACATCAAATGGCTCCTCATTCTGATCTTTAAATCACAACAAACTAAACTGTGCATTATCTGGTGTTGGCCTCCTATAATTCCCTGCACAGCAGCACTAAATATCATGGAAGGATCTAGCCAATTGGGAAAGGAAGGTTGATGTCTGTCAGTGAGATTGAGACTGGTTTACTTAAAATGTATTGTCCATTGAGAGTCACAGGAATTGGGACAGCTGGGTGGCAGTGTACCAACCTCCTTTAGGCAGCAATCTAAAACCTTAAACCAGCCCCTATGTTGCCCTTGCTTATAAGTCATGCCTCATTTTTGCTGGTATCCTAGGAGATTGGATGAGTTCATATCACTTGCTTATGCTTTCCAACCTGCTTGCACAAAGTTCCACCATGCAAATAGGCGATTGAGCTGCTGAACCAGGTATATGGTCTTTTAAAGCTCATACTACTGCAAAAATCTTCTGATTTAGTATTTGAAACCTGAGAATTGGGTACAACCCATGCAATGGCTTAATCCTGACGATGTGATCCTGATTTTGTATCTTTCAGTTGGCCTTTCCTTATCTACTGTAACAGGCAGGATGTTGCATAAGTTAATGGTGTTACTACCTTTAGTGACTTCAGACAGTTTAAACCTCCATATACAGAACTAATTTTGAATTAACTGAAATGGCTGTCTTCTGGTGGTGACCTTGATTTGTGAATGTGGCACTGTTCTCCAAAGCTTACTTTCCTGAAGTAAAGGATAATATATAGCTGTTAACTACATTGTTTCAAGACTTAGCTAGCCTGTACAGGTGTTTGTACATTTTCACCTTTTGCTTGGATTGACTGTTTCCTGATCCCTCATTTCATTGAGCCCCATAATTCTGTACAAGTTTCAGAGGTGCTTTCTCCTGGTTTGTAGCCCCTGGTTGTAGCTTGATGGGTAGTTGAGGCTTCCCACTTTGGCCCTTCTATTCCATCTAGCCCTCAAATCAGACATTAATATCTTTGATACGGACATAGGATTTTCACATTGAATCTCTGTGGCTATTGTCCGCCCTTCAGGTCAACTGCTTTGAGACGTTCCGTGTATCTGTCCCTCAATAGAAAAGTTTTGCACTGCTGTCTTTATGGAATTACCCAATTGTGGTGATGGCCTTGTGTACTAATCATTGGAGGCAGGGATATACAGGGGGTTGGCTTATTTTGTTCATCAGTGTCCCAACCTCTTGTACACAATGGTGTTACCTTGTTATCTTGGTCTTCATTTGTGATTCCTGTGTACTTCAATGGACTCAGATGGTTGGCACAAATTTTTACTCTTTGGAAAGTGTTCACTGAGCTTAGTAAATGGGGTGAAGTGGAGGGTCTACATCTGTGATCAAATCGGATTTTCGCTTGAAAATTTTTGCTGTGTTCACTTCAATCATGCATGTTAAAAAGATGAAGCCAAGTACTGTTTCCAGCATATAGATTCCACTGTATTAAGACAGAATAAATACTTACAACACATCAGTTGACTTTCAAGTTCTCAGTTGAGGGATCGTGAAGTCATAACATTGGGTAGTAAAAAAAGTTTATAGCAGCCTCTGCAGTTTGTAGGATTGATGTATTTAAAGCTGAATGCCAGGCAATTAGTTTACAAATAGGCACAGAATCTGGATAATGTATATTAATTTTTTTAATGGCGATAGCCGCCCATTTTAAGAACTTTTACAAATTGTTCCGTAAACTTGGCTTTTTTTTTTTTTTTTTTCCTCCCCTCTAGTTTGCCTCCCGCAAGGAATTATTCAGGTAACCGTGGCTAAAGTCCAAAATATACAAGATATGGATATGTCTCTGCTAAGACTGAGAGATCCCACCTGTCGACCAGCTAGCTTTGGTGCAAACAACGCCTACTTCTCTTTCTTTGCAAATGCCTGTAGATCTACAAGAAAGGTATGAAATGCTCATGAGCAGAAACTGCTTTGTGACTTTGCCAATCAGTAATCTGGTAGAGGGGAGATTTTAAATGATGGCTGTGCCCCTGTCATTGGGATGGAAAGTGATAGGGGTAGAGGGAGCACCAAACATTTGAACAATTATCAGAACAAATATGCTCCAAAATATTTGATACTTTGGTGCAGGGGCTGATATGAAGGATATTTAATGCAAAGATTCCATTCTAATGTCCTGAATATGTACAGTATGGCCAATTTACATGCCAGCATGGTTTTGTAAATGGTTGATAACCGCTTGCCCAATGTTATGAATTTAATTTGGAAAAGCTTGATTAGCTGACTATTTCTAGCAGACTCTAGCTTCTAATATTACCAATGCAATGGGGAAGAACATACAGCATGAAACTGGGCTTCCCCAAAGAACTGGCATGCAAACCTATGAACATGAGGCTGATTCAACTAAAGGAATTGAAAATATTCCCTCCATAAAATGAAGATTTACTTTAAACTGTTCATTATTGGGTATTAAGGGTTGGGTTTTTTGTTTTAACATGACCCAATTTCCCAAGCTATAAATGCCTTTTTTAGTAAATGACGTCTTTCATCACTTGTGAAATTCTACTTTTGAATGTTGTAATGGTGGAATAGCAGGAGTCCTGGTTCCTTTAAGAATAAGCTTGGGTATGAGAGACTTCATGTAACAATGCTGGGCTGATCAGGGCTGTTGCACGTGTCCATAGCATTGTGTAGGTGCAAGGTGTGACTGCAGCAATGCAGATTACAGAAGCTTGGCTTTTCACTCCAAGCAGTTGAACAGAGCAGCACAGTAGTAAAAGTATATGCTGCTGGAAAGCAAAATTAAGGAATAATTTTTTGCCTTGCAAGCATGACATTGGCCAAAGTTTGCTGTTCTCTTTAAAGAGCTGTCCAGACAGTGTACTTTTTTTTGGGGGGGGGGTCTGCCTGCCCTGCTCTGCTCTACATAAAGGATTGAGTGCAAGGAATCTGCTCCATCTACTGGTGGTGATGCCATGAAGATTATATTTCTGTAATGCACTCATGTAGTCTTTGTAGATCACAAACTGTTAGGACTTGGATAAACTTATTCAGGGTCTGTCTGCTTCTGTTTGCTCAATCCCACGCTTCTATAGCAGATAATTGTGGAAAGTAGAACTTAATGTATATGGCGTTTTCACACTGTAGCTAAGCTTGCAGTAACCTCTGCTTTTAGGAGTTTCAAAGGCAGGGGTACAAAATGTACCCCCTCCTACAGCTCTGTACACATCGAAATATTGGCTGGTTCAGCAGATACCAGCTGACATTGAGATCATGTGTACAGCCGTCTCAAACAGTCTAATGCTGGGTACACGGGTCCAAATATCAGCTGGTTCCAATGACCGGCTTTTGTTGAAGGGGCATTCTAAAAACCACCAGCAGCCAATGTTCTCTGGATGTAACTGGCTGGGAGTGGTCAATGTGTACTGGGAGGGGGAGTAGTCCCCCTGTTGGTACAGCATTCTCCTCCACTGTGCGTTGTGTTCTAACATTGCTTTGTCAGTACAGCTATCTGTGGGGTTTGTTTTTCTTCAGCCTGCTGGGTTGAATGAAGAAATTATATACCAGGCATAACAGTGCAACAAGCAATTGTTCCACATGCTGTGATTCAAAGGGCACGCTCTCATGCTAGACATACTTCCTTTTTTTTTTTTTTTTTTTTTGTTGCATTTCTACCCTTATTCAGAGCTTAATCATAGGGATTGTTGGGTCACTTTTACAAAACTCCCATGCAGGTAAGAGGCACCTGGTGCACTTGCTTTAGGTGTAGGCAACTTATGTACCACCTGAAGTCTGGTCAAAACTCAGATGACATCACATCCTGCCTTGTTGCTAGGACATTCCAAAGATACTCTCAGCAGTTAAATGCCCACTCCCACCATAAGTGAGCTCTCAAGACCTGCAAGGTCTGCTGCCTCCATTAGTATTGCTGATCTGAGCTACTGGACGGCAGAGAACACATGCAAGGGGGTTTGAAATGGTTGGAAGTGTCTTGGCAAAAAAGCAGAATGGGATAATGCCATCTCTGGGAGTTTTCAGTCAGGCTTCTGGAGGTGCATAAATCACACACCCCCTATAACAAAGGCATTATTCAACTTAATTCAAAGCAAGCTGTTAGTTTATCTATTCGCACCCCTTACCTGTAGGCACCCTCTACCTGCATTTCATGGGTGTGGGGTTTTTTACCTTTTTGTAAAGTCAAAGTAACCTTATGCTGTCTTAAGCATTTTGGCATGTTCAGGGCTCAAAACTACATTTCAGATAATTATGCCAGTTCAAAAAGTGGTCCAGATCACTACTTGGATTGTGACAGAATTGACCACAATCTTGCAATAACACTTGCAGAAACAGTGGCGCAGCATTTCCAAATGTTTAGTCAGAGGTGCATGATTTTGTGCCATAAGGTTATACCTCAGTGTGAAGGTGTTAGTTGGCCTCAACTCTAGGAAGTGAGGTTGCAGAGAAACTGGCACATGTCAGTCCATTCAAGGAGATCTTACTGCCATCCTCTAGTGTAGGCCAAACATGTACAGAAGGTGCCTAAGCTTTGTGTGGTGTGTAGTTTTTTCTTTTTTTTTTTTTTTTTTTGTGTACGGCTCTATTTAATTCAATCTGACTTTCTCTCTAGTTTGAAAATGACTGGATGATTTATGACAATGAGATAAGCTACTACAGTTCAGCATCTGGAAAACCAACATTCATGTAAGATTTTACAGGATTACTATCTGAACAGTTACTAACTAAATCTTTTCTAATATGGCTGCTTCTATTTGGGATGCTTGGTAAGATGGGCACTCACTAGCTTCAGCACTGATGTAGCAGACTTCTCTGCTACATTGGGTAGATATACCCAAGGTTACTAAAGACTATGTTGGAAGTTACTCATGCTGTTAAAGTGTTGGCAGTACTGTATTTTGCACACGTATGTTAATACGACTGGTTCAATTGAGGGGGCACTGGTAATGTAAAGTAGATTTTTTTTTTATTAAGGGGTCAAGGTAAGCTGGCCTAGGAGGTAATCTTTATGCAGTGGCTTTATATAGGGGTAGATGCCCAAGTTGAACTGCACTGTATGTTTTAGAGTTTGAAAGTACAAACATACCACCTTGCTTTGTGGTTGGGTTCTGGAATGGGAGGATATGACCAGTTTTTTGCCACCTGCTGGTGTAGTTAATATGGGAAAGTTTCCAGAACTTCAAGACTCCATACACACTTTAAAACAGAGCCGTTGCCGGTTAGGGTTTTCCAGCAACTGGCTGCGGGCTGCAGCCCCACTGAAAGCAATGGGAGGCTGACAGCTTTATTTGCATTTGCTGCTGCCTGTATGTAATCCCATATGGAGCGGTTTACCCGAGATGGTTCTGGGCATGGATTGTCCTCATCTAGGGAAAATCAGTCACTGGAAATCCTACAAGGTCTCCAGTATGTAATCGGTAATGGGGCCAAATGCTCTTTAAAACTGCAGATGTCTAATCTGTTAATTGCATATGATTTTGCAGAATGAATGTCACATGCAACTACACAACTAATGGTACCATAGTGGCTGCGTACAGTTATCAGAACAACCCAACACCAAGTGCACAATCGGTAATGGCATCACTCGATTTGATTTTGAGATTGAGTAAAGGTAAGTCATTGGAATTTTGTGTTTTGCATATAACTGATGGTTTGATAAATCGACATGGCACGTGCAATGTTTGCAAGCATGCAGTTATAGCTAGCTTTGCAACGGTTTTGGGTTAGGATAATTTTGCACTGGCTTAGAGTTTTTAACCTTTTTTTCTGATGAGGGCTGCCATTCCATGAATCAAAGTACTGAAGCCAAAATGTTTGAATAACTGACACCTTCTGTAAGTGCTAGTAGTTTGGTTAAGTTGGCATCTAGTCGCGCTTCAGAAATTTTTTTTTTGTTTTTGCCCAGAATAGTCCTACTTTAGGGAGAAACTGTCTTGTGATTGATGCATTTTATAGGTCCTTTTAACTCTTCCAGGGCATTAATGGAACCGATTTTTGTATATTGATGCTTTAGTAAATACAAGTTCTTGCAAGTACAAGTACAATCGAGTACTGTATTGCACTGTATTTTGCCCATAGCAAAGCAACAGGTTTGTATCGCAGGCAGCAAAGTAACTACATATGCAGTCCCTTCCTGTGGTCCTGCCAGACCTCGAATACTGTTGCAGTCCCTTCCTGTGGTCCTGCCAGACCTCGAATACTGTTGCAGTCCCTTCCTGTGGTCCTGCCAGACCTCGAATACTGTTGCACTCCCTTCCTGTGGTCCTGCCAGACCTCGAATACTGTTGCACTCCCTTCCTGTGGTCCTGCCAGACCTCGAATACTGTTGCACTCCCTTCCTGTGGTCCTGCCAGACCTCGAATACTGTTGCACTCCCTTCCTGTGGTCCTGCCAGACCTCGAATACTGTTGCACTCCCTTCCTGTGGTCCTGCCAGACCTCGAATACTGTTGCACTCCCTTCCTGTGGTCCTGCCAGACCTCGAATACTGTTGCACTCCCTTCCTGTGGTCCTGCCAGACCTCGAATACTGTTGCACTCCCTTCCTGTGGTCCTGCCAGACCTCGAATACTGTTGCACTCCCTTCCTGTGGTCCTGCCAGACCTCGAATACTGTTGCACTCCCTTCCTGTGGTCCTGCCAGACCTCGAATACTGTTGCACTCCCTTCCTGTGGTCCTGCCAGACCTCGAATACTGTTGCACTCCCTTCCTGTGGTCCTGCCAGACCTCGAATACTGTTGCACTCCCTTCCTGTGGTCCTGCCAGACCTCGAATACTGTTGCACTCCCTTCCTGTGGTCCTGCCAGACCTCGAATACTGTTGCACTCCCTTCCTGTGGTCCTGCCAGACCTCGAATACTGTTGCACTCCCTTCCTGTGGTCCTGCCAGACCTCGAATACTGTTGCACTCCCTTCCTGTGGTCCTGCCAGACCTCGAATACTGTTGCACTCCCTTCCTGTGGTCCTGCCAGACCTCGAATACTGTTGCACTCCCTTCCTGTGGTCCTGCCAGACCTCGAATACTGTTGCACTCCCTTCCTGTGGTCCTGCCAGACCTCGAATACTGTTGCACTCCCAATGCTGAAAAGCAGAATTGAGCTCCATGTTCCAATGTACATGTTTGAGCATAAAGTTCTGCATTATGGGGAGGGAGCTTTTTGGGAGGTGACAAATCTGGGACTTGGAAAGCTTAGTTGTGCCTTTATGGTTCCTACTTTAGAGAGTATTTGTCTGTTAAAATATGGGTCCAATTTAGGTGTAAACACTACCAACTTTGGATTAAATATACCAAAAAAGTTAAAGATCTATTCAGGAAGAGCAAAAGTGGTGATGCCAGCAATTCAGTAAGCTGATACTACTCAATATGCACTCAGTAAGCATTCTTTCCAACTCTAACTATAGAAATCGTTTCTTATTGAAAAGAGGGGGCAAGTGTTCCCTAGCCCTGAGCTAGGTTGACTAGAACAGGAAGTTTTTTTTACTGGCAGGATCACCAGGTACAAATAGAAGTGGAAGGAGCAAAGGCATGCTGGGGGAAAAAATGCGGTCACTGCATTTTGAGGACTGGTGAGCTGCAATATGAGGGCTGAGTGTAAAACTTACCAGTTTAATACAAATGAAGCTGTTTTGGGCAGCCTGGATTTTAGACCATTGGCACGTGTACTTCATGATAAGTGCCCTGAACATTGAACATGTGAACACAGCACCTACCTTGCTTTAATGTACCTGAACATTGTGTGGTTTTTTTTTTTTTTTTCTCCCTTTTACCAATGCATGCAATCTTTCCTCTTTAGATATTACCTATACTAACTTCTATGGAGATGTGGATTACCCAGTTGTGAAGTACCTGACTGAGCCCTTGTATTTTGAAATTGAGCTCCTGCACAGTTCAGACGCTCGGCTAGAAGTCTTCCTCGATTCCTGCTGGGCTACAGCATCACCTGACATGAACAGCTCACCCTCCTGGCTCATTGTCGTCAACAGGTGAAACCTTGCTCTCAGTTATTAAAGCTTGATTGGAAAGAATAGTAGGTGTGTAGAGTGAAGTATAGTTGTTTTGGTGAATGGAGCGCTTTGGCAGTGTTTTTAACTTGAAACTCAACTAGACAAATCTAGAAAGCAATTCAGCGTTGCTCAACTTGTTCCCCATGCAGAGACTCTACACTGGCAATATTTAGTGGTCTGACTCGATCTGACCTTGCACATGACTGGCCCTTCTTATTGTGGCAAAATTGATTACCAGGGTATCCACTAAAGAACTCTCAATCTCTCATCTGTATAGCTTTATCTTGGCAATTGATATTAGTGCACCCCCTCCCAGACATGTATAATGGTTGTATAACAGTTCATGTTATGCGTTGGGCTCATTACATTAGCCAAGGCTTGGCTCTGGTGGTGCATTTTTTAATTTGAGAACACCAGCTTTGAATTTTGAAACGTTACCTGCAATTTTTAATCGGAGACACTGGACTTTTTTGTTTTGCAAACCTTACCTTGGACTAACCTGGTTTGCACAATGTGTGCATACATCTTCTGGGTCCCAGTGTAGGTCTAGGTTTAGTTGGTGGTTTACAGCGGTGGGTCCTCTAAACCTTTTAAATGAAGAGCCAGTTAATTAACCAATAGGAGTAAACCATACTAAACCAGGTCAGTAGGAGAAAAAAATGCCCTGCTGTCTGTTTAGTGGTAGTACTAAATGCCCCAACATCACTGAACAGTGGGAGTCGCCTTGCAGTCTCCTTTTCCCACCTCCATGCTTTGTCTTCCAAATATGGACATAGTTTGGAGAGTGCTGCATTATAACATGGTAAGTGCACTAGTGCATCAATTTACACCAAAATAAATAACCTGCTGTGGTCCCAAGCTTTAACAAATTAGCAATCAAGTGTTTTGCTGTTGGCAACAGTTTAGAATATCTAAAAGCATATGGCTCTCAAAGTTGAGATGGACCTATAAATTAAAGCTCAACTCCAGCTAAGTCTTTTTTGAATGGGGGTTACAAAATCCCTGACGCTGCCCCAAAAAATTGGGATAATGGTTTAAATCAAATTAATGTAAGCACCACTGTCAGTGTCCCGTCCCACCCCCCCCCCCCCCCCCCCCCAGCAGCTTGGTCTGTGTGGACAGGTGAAAATTAAAGGGGAGGGGCCTACATAGAAAGTTAATGCAGCCACCACATCAGAATTGGTAAGCTGCAACATTTTGTCTGTGATGGAGATGTTGAAAACCATCAATTCTTCCACATTTGGTATTAAAACCCAAAGTGGCATACTTGTTTCAGTTGTGAATATGGGGAGTCACAAAATGGCATCATACTTGCTTATTTTTATTTCCCCAGTTGTGAATATGGGGAGTCGTACCCAACAAATTTCTTGAAAGTGACTGCAGATTCCAGAGTTCAGTTTCCATCTCACTTCAAGAGGTTTGAAGTAAAAACATTTACTTTCATGGATGGTGACAATCCTTACACTGGAGCAGTGAGTATAGTCAATGGATCTTGAGGAAACCTAATGTGGATGTTGGAGCACTGACTTATTTATCTTCTCCTCCAGATCTATTTCCACTGTGATGTGATTATCTGTGATGCTTCAAACCTGTCTTCTGATCCAGTATGCACCGGAGTCGGATCATGCATCCCTGCAAAACAGAGAATGGGTAGGCATGGTTGCTGCAGTCTCTAGACCCTAAAGTTTTGTAATGCAGTACTTGGTACCCCCACATTACAATTTACCTTCAGTTATTGCTGTACATGGCTAGACTTAACCATGGACAATCTTTTTAAGAATGGTACAACTGTGGGTGATCCTTGTAATAGCTTACCATTGGTTCGTGTGCATGCACCTTGGCTTGGAAATGAGGACATTTTGTACATGTAGCACTAGCCTCGTGAGGGCTGCTGTAAGACACGGGCCCCCAAAGGTTGCCCAGACCTTGCGAGCTGTCTAACACCCTGGGTTCAAACATAATTACTTTGTGCATTCAATTGTCTGTGCAATTGTTTCCTGTGTGCATTGACAACTGAACGCAATAGAGTATTTACTAAGAATTCAGTTACAGATAATTTGCATAAACATTTACATCTGCTAACCATTACCACAGCAGCCAGGTCCCTCCTTGCAGCTTCAGTCTGTAGTCCTAAATGGGAAAGCTTCCTCCGGGGTCCAAATTGTATAAGCTCCCAGCATTCCACTGCTCCTGCTGGCTGGAATTTGTAGTACATAACAGTATGGGGCCCCCAACCTGGCCCTGAGTCCTTTCTTGGTGCCCCTGAATACAATGTTGCTATTACAACTAAACACCTAGGGGGAGCGTTAGGTCAACATAGTTCCTTTTTATGTCTTACGATGGTACAGGTAGGTTAGCCAGAACTGGGCTACATACATGTGTCATTTTACTGCAATTTCTGGAGCCTGGAAAATCTGCTGTGCCCAGTTGCTGCTTTGCCAACATGGGAACATCTCTCAATGCCTAAAGGAAACCTGATATTTGGCTATTTGCTGACCTCTGATTATTCCCGGTCAGACATTTTAGAAGTTCTATTTTCCTTATGTCATTGTAGGCCATTAAAATGAAGACATAAGCATGGAAGCAGCTATCTCTGTAAATATATGGGTAACCTTAATCACAAACTAGTGTTTAGATTAGACCTATACCCAATCATGTTGAATTTGGGAGGTCACTGATGGGTTGCCTACCCTGCTGGCTTATTTTTTTTATTCCCCTGGTAAAACTGCAATCCTATTCACTATGGTTGTTCACTATGGTGGCTTTAAAATTCATGCAATTTTTGTCCCATTCCAGGGAGAAGTGTCAATGCCAATGGAGAGAACCCTCGCTCAGTTTCATCCGGAGCAGTAGTACTGCTGTCGCAGAGAGTCAAGTCAAATGTTGTATAAGTTTTGTGTAAGTATCACCTACAGTGATTTTATTCAGACCTGCATAAAAATGGGATGTTGCAGAAATGCAAAAACTGTCCAAGACCCAAAAGACATGGACCCCAAAAGGGGTTACAGATCCTTGTAAATGCTGGGACTAAACATATTTGCAGAGGGAGCTCAATACATGCATGAATGGCAAAACTCTTTTCCTGCTGAACCAGTAACTTTTGTTCTTTGCCAGTACATAGTTTGGTTTCTGGGCCTTGCCAAGCCATCACATGGTGTAGCATAACTATTTTTAAAGTGTACAAGATACAAGTCTTGAGAAATGAAAATACATTCAGCCTGAAACTGAATACAATGAACAAAACATGTAATATACGGCAATGCCATAACTAAAATGTGTACCGAGATTAAGTTTTATAAAGTAGACCTCCAATGAAGACAACTTGAGTCATTTTAAAATGTAACTGCGTCCCCATGAACCTTGAAAGACATGTGAAGCCGATACAAGTAACCGTTATGGCCAAGTGAGGACCAAGTAACCGTTATGGCCAAGTGAGGACCAAGTCTTTGCCACCAGGACTGACGTCCATTTAAAACCAATGACCAGCAGGACCAATAAGGGGGTGAATCTTTGAGTGGAGAATGGTTAAAAGCCTGTGGATTTTGTTTAGCTTACACAATGCAGTTGGATGTCAGGGCTGATATCTGGGTTCCTGAAATTCTGGAACAGGAAATTCCATCTTCATCTGAAATTCTTTCTTGGCTGACTAGCTCAGTCAATGGTCACAACAAAATCTACAATTTGCATATAATGTCCAATATCTAAACTCTAGTACATCTCCACCAAATTTGAAATGCATACAGCTTCTAGATATACCATGAAGACACTCGCCTCAAAGTAATTTGAGTTGTGATCATTATGTGGCATATATTAGGTTATAGTAAACATCACAAGTAGAGAGCGTATGTACTCTCCAGCGCCTTAGGATATGCACAGCCAAAAGGGAAGCCAAGGGTACCAGGACAGAGACAACCAAAAAAATGTTCCAGGGGTGCAGCCCTCAGATGGGGAAATCAGCCACTGGATAGAGAGAAAACGGGTGGCGCACACACCTAGTGCATTATCCAAGGTTTATTGTAGGAATTAAATCATAAAAACATACTCGCAGACGAAGCGTGTATCTAAAAAGCATAAAAAAATGACAATGGCCACAACGGCGGGCAAGGTGTTCTCACTGTCAGTGCAGTCAAATGTCTGATGCATTTTGGGGAAGAATCCCTTTCCTCAGAGCTGATGACCAACCTCTGATGCTGATGTATGATGAATGGAAAGTAAAGTAAGGGCCTCGCTGTTGATGCCTCATGAGTAGAGAGACCCATTGTAGAATTCTGCTTCTTGCATAATGTTGCAAATTCCTCTCCAGCACTTAAAAAAAAAAAAAAAAAAAAGCGGTCTCAAAGTTTGTTGGTTTTCTTTTTTTGGGGGGGAGGGGGATAACAAATGTCTATAATTGCCTGCTGTGTGCAGTGGTTTTGCACAGAGCAGCCTGGATCCTCCTCCTTGGGTCCCCTGCAGACTCCTGGCTTCTGTCGGCTGCCCCCCACAGCAAGCAACTTACTATGGGGGCACCAGCTGCTCCGTGTGTTCATTCACACGGAGCTGTGGCTTGGCCCCACCCTCTTTTCACTGACCACCTTCTCACTGACCACCTTCTCATTGGCTCACTGGCTGTGATTTGACAGCATGGGAGCAAATGGCTCCCACTTCTGTCTCAGCCAATGAAGCGTCAGACCTAGGACAGCCGAGGCTGTCATTCACATGGCTGGATCAAGATGAGGCTCAAGCAGGGGTGGACTGACCATTTGCAAACTCAGGCACTGCCCGAGGGCCCAGAGTCAGTAGGGGGCCCCATGGGATGCCCCTGGTACTTTTTTTTTTTTTTTTTTTTTTTTTTTGGGGGGAGTTAGGATAACATGGAGGGCCGTTTAGAGCAGTAACAAAAAATAACTTCTATGTTCATGCACACATTTTTAGAAGCTGTTAGTAGCTGTAGTGCTTACCAACAGAAAAAAACCCAGGGCCAGTGCATCCAAGAGCAACAGCATTTTGGCAGAAAAAATGTTTGAAATTAATGCTCAAGTGCTAAAGCATTAACATGCATTACACACAGCAATGGCCAGAATATTTAACTCCCAAGGCCTTGATGCCTGTAAAAGCAATACTTTAACAGGTCAGATGTTCTAAACACTTCTTGGCAGAAGCGTTTTGGCAGAGAACGTCCTGTGTGCATGTGGCCTGAAACAGAGTTCAAAATCTGGTGCAGCTCTGCAAAGGAGACCAATCTGCTTCCAGGCTTTAATGTGAAAGCTTAATTGAACAAGCTGAAGTTGGCAGATTGGCTACCATGCATAGTTGCACCAGATTTTGCACACTCAGTTTTAGTTGGGCAAGTCTTGTATGTTAAGCATCTGGCAAAAAACACTGAATCATGCTGGGAGAGCCTCTCTACTTGAAAGAGGAGCAATAAACTGAGAAGTGAGGGGAGATGTATGCAGCTTGAAAGTCTTGCAATTAAACGCATATCAGACACATGTTTAAAAAAGCTTGGAACTTGTAATGTTCCTTCTAAAGAAGCTTAAAATGCTCAATTTTAAGATTGTTAAATTTACCTACAGCACCACCTGCTGGTGAAATTTAGTATTGAGGCTACCTGAAAATGCATTTCTATAGGAACAGTTGTATTTTTACCACATTTTAGAAGGAATGAATATACATACTTTTGGGGCTGTGCAGAAGACTCAGGGATGGTCTGACTTTATTTGCTCAGTAATTCAGACCCTTTAACTTTACTATAAAACCATGGTGTCCAACCTGCATCCCAGCAGTCAGTGGAAGACACTGCAATGACAGTATGTCTAGCAGTCTCTTGCAACATGTTCCCAGTCTGAGCTCCAGCATATCTTCAGTCTGATCATCACTTGTGGTATGTCCAAACCATCTTCTGTAACATCTCATGTATTGAACATTATGGGGTGATTGTAGTCAACTTTCAAGACGAGTTGCCCCAGAGCTTAGAGAATGTGGCGAAGTTTCACTTGCAAAATTCCTTTGAACCTTACAAAGAATAACCAATCACAAGCAAGGAAAAATAAAACCAGCTTTTTTGCATGCATGTGATTGGATGATAGAAGTTGGCAAGGCTTCACAGTATTCACTAGGCTTTGGTGCAACTTCACTTGCAAAGCAAACCACTTATGTGTAGCCCTTTTGGGGTCAGGGGCCACAGTTGGCCTTCATTACCTTGTAAGTTGAACCTTGAAACCTTGTAAGTTGACAACCATTGCTATGGAACATAATGCATATAATTGTGACTTTAATTGTGTTTTTTTTTTCTTTCAGCTCAACATGATCATCCTCAATACTGTGTATTTTTAAGAGCTTTTTTGGTAATAAAAATTGAGGATAAACCTTTTTTTGGTGTCTTCATGTTTCACTCGGTGCGGTTAATGATGCAATGTGTATGGTATGTGGCTCGGAGTATTGTGTTATGCTCATGTTAAGGGTTTACACAGGTTTTTAATTCTGATAATTACTGCCATGCTGGCAGTTTTATCTGCACTACAGCGTAACATTAACCTCTGGGAAATTGCATTTATTTCAAAATGATTAAACCTCATGTTTAGTAGGGCCCTCTGTCCTAATCACAGTAGATCTAAACAAGATTTGCAGCTATAGGCAGTAGTTGTAATGGTTATGCAGCCTGGATCTGGCCCTGGCCTTTACAACAGTAATCCCTTCTCTCATAAGGGCAAATCTAAATTCCCAAATTTGCAAATGGGGCTTTCATTTGGTTAATGGTAATGGATTTTGTGTGTCCTTTCTCTCAAAGGAAAAATGGTAATTCTTAATGTAGCTGTGTTTCTTGCTACTATCATAACCAGGGGCAGACTGACAACTCATGGGGCCCCTGGGCAGTAGGGGATCATGGAGCCCGTGTCACCCACTCAAACCACACCCAAAAAGCCTACAAAAGGTACCGGGGCATCTCATAGGGCCCCCTACTGACCCCAGGCCCTCAGTCAGTGCCCACATGTCCAAATGGTCAGTCTGCCCCTGATCATAACCCACCACAAAACCTAAATGCTCCTGACAATTGCAATGATGCCACCTGTGGTTTGTACCCATAGCATGGCCCAGAAACCATGTTTGTATCAGTGCATTTTGATTTGTTTTATCTTGCCTAAACTATATTTAAAAAAAAAAAACTGGGTCAGGGTAAAGGGTCAAACACTAACCCTGGCACAGACCTAGATCAAGCCTTAATCTAGGGTTCCCTTTTTTTGAATGAAATATGCATAGTATAGAACACGGGGCAGGCTTCAGTGACTGATATCTGAGAGGCTATCGCAGTGATCAGGTGACCTGGAATTGGGAGTTCCAGGTTCTGATCATTACCACATGACCCTGGGCTCTTGGTGAGACCCTGGGAGGGGGGATGCTCCCAGCAGGAAGACCACCTACACAAATGTGGCCCTGCAGGGATGGGAGAGGCCAGTTCATTGAGGCCATTTGTGTGTATTAGTGGTGAATGTTTTTCCAGTCATTTTCTATGCATACTATTTAGGTCCATTGTTATCCAGCATTAAAGGGATATTTAGGGAGGCAGTTATTCTACTCACTCGGCCTTATCTGACCCATATTGTCTCAAGATGGGAGAATGACCATTTTTGCCCATTGGATTCCCTCAGAGGATCCTCTGTATTAGAGAGAATGGTAAAGGCCAAGCATTTGCTCCATGCAAAGTGAACAATATTTTTTTTTTTCTTAAATTTTCCTGCGCAGTTAGAATTTGTCTGGCTAATCCAAGACTTCGTAACTTTAGCATCACGGCCAAGGACTTATCTATTCATAGTAAAACTTGGCCAACATGCATCTTCATTTCCTGTAAAGTATATGTAAATTGATCACTAATCAGGTTTACACTATTAAAATTACAAAACTTTCATCAATATTCCTCAGAATTGGTGGTCCTGCCGTGAAGCTTTGTGCTGGTCCGTGTTATAGTGTAGTATTTCTATCAATTTGTTCTGCTCCATTGTCACCCTATTAAAGTGCTACTGGTGCTTGAGACTTATCAGTTGTGCCAATGTACATTGTCTGCCACTTTTTGTACTCCTATGATGGCTTCCCATGCAAAGTGGCTGCAGGTGCTCTGCAATATTAGTGGTCATAAAAATACAACAAACTTGTGTTTTAACAAGCAATACTCTTTTGGTACACTAAAATATTGGATTTTAAAAATTGTTAATCATGAAGTTGATTCCTATGGAAATATAAGATCATGGGTTTGTAATCCTTCTCCTTAACTGGGTGAGTCAGATTCAGGGAGTCAATATATCCCCACTGTTTGGTTCCAGAAAAAAAAGCATCTGCTTGGTCAAGTGAACAAAGAATAAATGTACCATTCATCTCCATTGTGGGAGGTTAGCACTGTCAGTTTAAAGGCTTGCATGTACACTAATGGCAACACATTCTCAGTCCATAGAGTTCAAAATTGAGTTGGCCCACCCTTTGCAGCTATAACAGCTTAAACTCTTCTGGGAAAGCTGTCCACAAGGTTTAGGAGTGTCTGGGAATATTTGACCTTCCAGAAGTGAGGTTAGGCACTGATGTTGGACAAGAAGGCCTGACTCACTCTGCTCTAATTCATCCCAAAGTTGTTCTATCAGGTTGAGGTCAGGACTCAGGCAGGCCAGTCAAGCTCCTCCACACCAAAACGCTCACCCATGTCTTTATAGACCTTGCTTTGCGCACTGGTGTGCAGCCATGTTGAAACAAGGGGCCATCCCCAAACTGTTCCCACAAAGTTGGGAGCATGAAATAGTCCAAAATGTCTTGGTATGCTGATGTCTAAAGAGGTTCCTTGACTGGAATTAATGGGCTGAGCCCAACCCCATAAAAACCACCACCAACAAACTTTACACTTGGCACAATGCAGGCAGCCAAGTACAGTTCTTCTGGCAACTGTCAGATTCATCCATTGCAGTGCCAAACAGAAGAATGTGGTGTCACATGGAACATGTCTCTGAGTCCAGGAGTGGTGTGCTTTATACCACTGCATCTGATGCTTTGCACTTTGTGATGTAAGGATTGGATGCAGCTGCTTGCCCATGGAAACACATTCTATTAAGTGCTCTATGCACTATTGTGCTAATCTAAAGGACACATGAAGTTTGGAGGTCTTTAGCGATTGACTCTGCAGACAGTTGGTAACTTCTGTGTGCTTCAGCATGTATGATCCCTCTGTTATATTACTAGGCCTACCCCCTTTGTGGCGGAGTTGCTCTTCCCAGTTGCCTCCACTTTGTTATACTAACAGTGGAATATTTAGTAGCAAGGAAATTTCATGGATGGACTTACTGCACAGGTAGCAGCTGATTTATGATATCACACTTGAATTCACTGAGCTGCTGAGATCTAAATTTATGACCACTGAATTTCTGCAAAAAAGGAACCTGTCCTCACCAAGTAGAACTAAAAGATGAGCAACACTGGAATTTTCCCACTATTAAACTATTTAAACCTAAGAGTCCACTAAAATGGGGGAGGAGAGAAGAGTACAGGGTTTTTTATTTATAAGCACCTTTTAAGAATACAGTACTTTTTATTAGGACTGCATGAACTTTTGAACAGAACATTACAACTGATGTTAAGCTTTCTGTATCTAGTTATTTGCTTATGCATATGAACTGAAAGATCTAATACATCTGCAGACCGTCGGAGGCAAAAAATATATATGGATTGAGTTATTTTCCACTGAAGTCTAACCATGGGGTCTGTTTTATAAATATGCTGTAGTGGTTAGCAAGTTAATCCACCAGGTTCAATGCAAAAAGCAAGGAAACCTTTGCATGACTACTGCCTCTCTCCTTCTGCTGAGATCATGAGTCCTATGTGGGCATATTAAGCACTTACGGCTCCCATCTCTAGACTCTTAAGATCTCTCATTGGTGTTCTTGTTAGCTTCCCAGTATATTTGTGCAATACAATGCTGCATGGCTAGTGATAACTTGTAGCATATGCCTCTGTTGATCTGTATAACTCACGCTGAGAATCACACTGTAGCAATGCAGTGCTGGTGCCAATTCATCACCATTTCATATGGAGTATGGGGACACCTCTGGACATTACTTGCGGTTGTGATGTCATTACGTTGATGCTTTTCATCTGCCAATCAATGCGGACTTCTTCTGACCATTGGTAAAAATAACCCAAATCTGTGCATATCAAGTTGGTGTGAAAGTTAGTCTACAAGCTATAAAACCAGTCATTGAAAATTGGTCACCTCTGATGTACTGATGGCCAATTTTTTTTTTTTTTTTAATCCCTAACATACCAGGAAAGTAAAAATACCTCCCAAACTGCCCATTTTGGGAAAGTAGACAGTCCAAGGTATTTAGTATGAGACATGGTGAGTTATTTTTGAAGTTGTCATTTTTTTTTCCCTACAATTCTTTTTTACCCCCTTCCTGTCCAGGGCAATTTTCAGCTTTCAGCGCTATCACACTTTGACAATTGTGTGGTCATGCAATACTGTACCCATATGAATTTTTTACTTTTTTTTTTTTTGGGATAGATAGCTTTGTTTTGGTGGTATTTATTCACCGCTGGGATTTTTATTTTTACTATGTAAATGAAAAATTCTAAATTGTGAAGTTTTTTTATAAAATTTTGCAAATAAATAATTCATCAAATCTTGGCCAAAGTGTATTCTGTTTTTTTTTTAGTAAAAAACCAAATTAGTTTATAACCAAAAATTATAATTTTTAAACTGTTTGTTTTGTTTTATTTATATTTTTACATACTGTCACCCTAGCAGTACAGTGTCACCAAGGTGACACTGTACTACTTGTGGGGGGTGATGTGGGTTTTTACACCCATATAGGATGTAAAAGCAATCATTTTTCTGTCTGCATTCTTGCAGTCGAAGTATTGAGTGAGCTGTGATTGGTCACATGGTACAAGGCTGTTGTGAATAGCCTTGTACCATGTGACCTCTGATCATTCAGACTTCACACGTAGTAAGCAATGATGTCACAAGTGACATCTTGCTTACTACTTTGCATGTGCTCACTGATTGGCCAATCAGTGATCACATGATCGGGACCTCGTACAGAGGTCTCGTCCGATCGGTGTTTCACTGTGTCCAGAGGACACAGCGGGCACTGGAGCGCGGTGCTGCATGCTCCCAGGGAGCGCGCACAGCTAGAAAAGGTGGGTGCCGTTTCTGAACGGCAACCTGCCCCTGGACTGCCACCGCCCTGCTGTTTATAAACAGGTGAACAGCAAGGGGTTAACACAATTGGCATATTGGTTACTTCTTACACATGGTATAAGCATACTTCCATTTGCACCCTTAAATCTATTCTGCTGCTCCTCCTGAATATGGTGATACCACATGAGACTTTTTTTTTTTTCCCACAGCCTGGCCATATAGAGATCCAACATTCTAGTAGCACCTAATGGCATTCTAAGGTCATAAAAGGGGCATAAATAACAACTAATTTCCTGACTATCACAGTTTAAGGCCCCAGAGCACCAAGACATTGGAATTGCCCACAAAATGACCACATTTTGGAAAGTAAACACACAACTGTATATTCTATGAGGCATAATGTGTGGTTTTTTCCCTCAAATGTTTATGAAAATGTGGAAAGATAATGAAAACATTATTTTCACACAAAGTTGTTGTTTTAGAAGATATTTCTAAGACATGGTATACATACCAAGAATTATCCCAAAATACATTCTGCTACCCTTCCTGAGTAGGGCGATGCTACACGTGTGAGACTGTTTCACAGCTTGGCCACTTTGAGGGTATCGTTCTTTGGCTGTACTGTCAATATCTCATTAGTTGTGCAAAGCATTGGTCCAAGCACCACCTGGTAGAGGCATGATCAATTAACAGACCAGGGTTAGGCAGCAATAGTGATGGGGCTGAACACTGACAAAAGAATTGCTGGCATTTCCTGACAATTGAAAAAAACAAAATTGGGTCCGCCCTCCCATCCATACCCCCCATGCCAAATTTTTTTTACAAAAATGGCAAAAGGGGGGCCCCCCCAAATCCATACCAGACCCTTATCTGAGCATGCAGGTCAAGAAAGGGAAGGCAAGTGAACCCCTCCTCCTGAACCATGGGGGTGCTTTGGGGCAGGGGGGCTCCCCCCAAAGCACCTTGTCCCCATGGTTATGAGGACAAGGACCTCTTCCCCACAACCCTGGCTGGTGGTTGTGGGGGTCTGTGGGTGGGGAGGCTTATCGGAATCTGGAAGCTCCAGATCCCACCCCTCCCCACCCCCATGTGAATGAGTATGCGGTACATGGTACTGCTACACATTCACAAAATAAAAAGTGCAGTGTGAAAAAAGACAGGAGAGAATCTTTGACAAGTCCTTTATTAAAAATAAAAATGCCCCCTGAAGTAGAAAAATGCTCCTCCTTCAACGCTGACCTCAAACCAATAGAACACCTCGAGATTAATTAGAGCAGAGACTGCGAGCCAGGCCTTCTTGTATGACATCAGTTCCTGACCTCACAAATGCACTTCTGGAAGAATGGCCAAACATTCCCATAGACGCACTCCTAAACCTTGTGGACAGCCTTCCCAGAAGAGTTGAAGCTGCTATAGCTGCCAAGGGTGGTTCAACTCAATATTGAATCCTACAGATTAAGACTGGGATGCCATTAAAGTACATGTGCAAGTAAAGGCACTTTTGGCAAAAAACTTAAGAAGGGGCTGAATTTTATACAGCTTAGCATATGAGGGGTAATTTCGTGGGGGGTACTGGGTGTTATCACTAACGTGAAGGAACCGCATGATCATCAGATATCATGTTCTTCGCATAACTAATGAGTAAATGGGAATGTGGTGGATGGGGTTGATTGACCAATAAGCATGGACTTCATTTTTTTTTTTTTTTTTTGTCAGTCCCATATTTAGCGTGAGGTCTGAAAAGATCTTGAACTCCTCCACTGTTACCAGTTTCCATTCATTCGGATGGGCATAACTGGAAGTTGGCTATAAATTGTCAGGCATATAGGCTACACTGGTCCACAATTGAACATAATAATTCATCCGTGAAAACTAAATTTAAAAAAAATCTGTGTTGATCTGGACACCTGGCTGGGCGGTAAAAGGGGGGATATGAGCTGCTACTGATTCAGGGGGAAGCCATAGAGGGTTTGCAAGGGCATATGGTAGACTAGCATGGGACCTAACCCTTTGGGGCTGACATGACATCCCACTAGTTGCAGTGGTGCTCCATTCCTGGTGGATGCCACTGCACTACTGGTGGTAGCCTGCTTCTCGCCAGAAAGCCTTCATTTGGTGGGCACACTTTCCTCCTCCTCTGATTCCGTTACAGTCCTACTACTTAGCACTGGCTCCTAATCAGAATCAGAATCTGATACAGACAGCTCCCCGCTGCTCTCATCGGTCAGACTTAGAATTTGATATGCCTCCTCACAGGTAATAATTTTTTAGCCATACTGGTGACTGTGGGTTGTGGTGACACAATGCTGTGATATGGGGACACTGGGGCAGATGTGGCTGCACTGATGGTGCTGATGAGAATGCACTGATGGTGCTGATGAGAATGCACTGATGGTGCTGATGAGAATGCACTGATGGTGCTGATGAGAATGCACTGATGGATGCTGATGAGGCTGCACCAATAGGTGCTGATACAGCTGCACTGATGGGTGCTGATGAGACTGCACCAATAGGTGCTGATACAGCTGCACTGATGGGTGCTGCACAGATTGGGCAGTGCTAATGGTGCTGATGCGGCTGCACTGATGGGTGCTGCACAGATTGGGCTGCACTGCTGGGTACTGATGCGGCTGCACTGCTGGGTGCTGATGAGGCTGCACTGGTGGTTCTGACGAGGCTGCGTTGATGGGTTCTGATCAGGCTGTACTAATGGGCACTGATATGCACTGATCAGTTTGCAACGAATGGTGTTTATGAGACTGCACTGATGCGGCTGCACAGATGGGGCGGCACTGGTCAGCTACACTGATGTGATGGTTGGTGATGTGGCTGCACAGATAGGTGCTGATGCAGCTGCACAGATGGGGCAGCAAGGATGAGGCTGCACTGATGGGTGCTGATGCGACTGCACTGATGGGTGCTGTACAGATGGGGCAGCACTGATGGGTGCTTATGCAGCTGTACTGATAGGTGTTGATGCGGCTGCACTGATGGTGCTGATGAGGCTGCACTGATGGGTGCTTCACAGATGGGGCGGCATTAAAGAGCCTCCACTGATGGGTGCTGATGAGGCTGCACTAATGGTGAAGTATTGTCTGAACTGTGCAGTTCTATACAAGTTTGTTTTTTCCCTGATTATTCAGACATCTGTCCTACAGTTAATCTAGCTATAGATACAGTAAGGAATGGTGGAAAATGAATATGATAAACATAAGCAAAGTTTGCCTGGGATACTTTTATGCACTTGGCAAACACCTTGAAGGCTTGGTGAATCAATAAACAAAATGGAATTTCCCACAGATTATCCCCTGCTGGAGTCAATTGGACAGGGAGTGTTTGGTGTGGTCACATACTGTGCATATATATGAGTATCCTGATCTGCTAGAAGTAGCTCTGGCAATCATAAGCTAATTTTTCAGCACAAATAGCGACTAAAAAAAGTTCCAGTTGGTGGAGATCCCATGTATAGGGATTCTGTTGGTGTACGTTAGTTGGCTTCCCTTAACCAGAATGGATATTTGATCCCGTGTGAAAACCTGTTGTAACTGCCATTCACCTCCAAGATATACTATATTACCAAAAGTATTGGGACGCCTGCCTATACATGCACAGGAACTTTAATGGCATCCCAGTCTTAGTCCATAGGGTTCAATATTGAGTTGGCCCACCCTTTGCAGCTATAACAGCTTCAACTCTTCTGGGAAGGTTGTCCACAAGGTTTAGGAGTGTGTCTATGGGAATGTTTGACCATTCTTCCAGAAGCGCATTTGTGAGGTCAGGCACTGGTGTGCAATCATGTTGGAACAGGAAGGGGCCATCCCTAAACTGTTCCCACAAAATTGGGAGCATAAAATTTGTCCAAAATGTCTTCGTATGCTGATGCACTAAGATTTCCCTTCACTGGAACCAAGTGGCCAAGCCCAACCCCTGAAAAACAACCCCACACCATAATTCCCCCTCCACCAAACTTTACACTTGGCACAATGCAGTCAGGCAAGTACCGTTCTCCTTGCAACTGCCAAACCTAGACATGTCCATCGGATTGCCAGACAGAGAAGCATGATTCGTCACTCCAGAGAACACGTCTCCACTACTCTAGAATCCAGTGGCGGCGGTCTTTACACCACTGCATCCAACGCTTTACAATACACTTGGTGATGTAAGGCTTGGATGCAGCTGCTCGGCCAATGAAACCCATTCCATGAAAATCTCTACGCACTGTTCTGCTAATCTGAAGACCATATGAAGTTTGGAGGTCTTTAGCTATGACTCTGCAGACAGCTGGTGACTTCTGCGCACTGTGCAAATCAGCATGTGCTGACCCTGCTCTGTCATTTTACGTGGCCTACCACTTGGTGGCTGAGTTGCTGTTGTACCCAGTTGCTTCCACTTTGTTATAATACCACTAACAGCTGACTGTGGAATATTTAGTAGCAACAAAATTTTGCGGATGGACTTATTGCACAGGTGGCAACTTATCACAGTACCACACTTGAATTCACTGAGCTCCTGAGAGTGACCCATTCTTTCACAAATGTTTGTAGAAGCAGTCTGTATGCCTAGGTGCTTGATTTTATACACCTGTGGCCATGGAGGTGATTGGAACATCCAAATCCAAAGATTTGGAGGGCTGTCCCAATACTTTTGGTAATATAGTGTCATTGCCATTTATAGTATTTGGATGCTTCATAGGCTTCCAATTGGAAATGTGAGTCTGAGAATATCAGCAGTACCTGGCAGAGAGTCATGCAACCAACCTGAATTCATGAACACCTTTAAAAATGTAACTCCACTTTTGTAAAAAAATAGCAAATAGAAAAATGAATATTGCATATACTATATAATTGCTACATAAGCCATATTGTAACTGAATGTTATTAAAAAGTACCTTTCCTTTTCAATCTACAGTTCTGTCATTTTTTTTTTTTTAAATTCAATGATTTTTGCCAACCTGGAGGCGCCCTGTACACTTCCTATTTGTGTGATTGGCTCACCGATTTTCCCAGAACTCCTTGAATTGCATGTTGATTACCCAGAGGAGATTTTTTTTTTTTTCTCAACAAAAGTGTAGTTACTCTTTAAGCAGCCCAATCACATGTGAGGACACTAGCCCCTTATGGACTTTTTTGGAAGACCTGATTTCTATCATTCTCCCCCTGAGATGTGTGGGATGCTGAGAACATTTTCTGGCTTGATGCTGGTTGGAATTAATCTGCACGTCTGAAATATGGAGGAAGCCATTTCTGGTTTTCATGTTAATGCTCCTACTTCAGATATTTTGTCCACTGACAAATATGGCAATAAGGACATGCCTTTGACTTTCCCAAGTGTATAATAGATGTAGCCCATTGACATGAGGCCAGAGGGTCAGCAAAACAGCCAGGCCTGTTGCACTTGCAGAAGGAGGTAAAAAAGACAGCCTTAATGTGGCACTTTAGTCAGAAATTAAGTCCTGCTAGATCACTTCAGACTGGCCCCTTTTGCAGGTACAACTATGTAAAACATTTAAAATAAGTGTCTATACTAGCAGGGCCCTTGATCCCCTCATGTTTTGCATTGTATTGGTATTGTTCTGTCACATGTTCTGTCTCCCTTTTGTAATGTACAGCGCTGAGCGAACTATTGGCGCTTTATAAATACTGTATAATAATAATAATAATATACTGTTTAAATTCAGTAATACACTGTCTCATTCTGTTCTGCACATGCTCAGTTGCTGTCTATTTTTCAGTACTCTGCCAGAATGTAGAGACTGACCTGCTGATAACCTAAAGATTTAATGCTGCGCTGGGGCAATGGAGGTTCAGCAAAATGGAGGGAAAACGAACAATACTGGAGGCAATTTACAACACACACTCATTTTGGTACCATAATTATAATGTGGAATGTAGGTTTCTTGCTAAAGAACGTTATTTTTTTTATCGAGTTGTTATAGGTAAAGTTCTGCTTTAACCTTCTTTCACCAAAGGTTTACGTTAAAGTGGAATTCTAAGCTATTCCAAAGTTTAAACTTGTTCCCACCCCCATTCTAATTCCTATTTTAACTACCCCGTAAAAGGAAGATGCATATACTTACCCTTTGTGAGAGCTCTTAGGACCAGTCACGTAATTTACCCAGCGGCCCACTTAAGGGGAGAGGAGAAGTCACCAACAATAGCTGAAATGCCTATGCTGTGATGTCACCCACATACTTAATATGGGGAACCTGTTGTGGGCTGTTTCTCTTCTCCCCTGAAGCCACCACTGGTAGCCTATCATGTGACTGTACTGGGGCACCCTCAGAATAGGTAACTATACACACCTTCCTTTCACAGGGTAATTAGAATAGGTGTTAGAATGGGGGTGGAAGAAGGTTTAAGTATAGTTAGGAAAAGTCTAGACTTCCACTTTTAAATTTTTGGGCCCGGCATACAGCTCACTTGAAGAGGTCATGCTGCCCTATGCTGAAGAGGAAATGCCCTTAAAATGGGTGTTCCAACAAGACAACGACCCCAAACACACCAGTAAACGTGCAACATCTTGGTTCCAGACCAACAAGATTGACGTTATGGAGTGGCCAGCCCAATCCCCGGATCTTAATCCAATAGAAAACTTGTGGGGTGACATCAAAAATGCAGTTTCTGAGGCAAAACCAAGAAATAGAGAAGAACTGTGGAATGTAGTCCAATCATCCTGGGCTGGAATACCTGTTCACAGGTGCCAGAAGTTGGTTGACTCCATGCAACACAGATGTACAGCAGTTCTCAGAAACAGTGCTTATACAACTAAATATTAATTAAGTGATTCAAAGGAAAGCAAAATCTTCAAACATTTTTCAGTTTATATAGTGAATGTTTGAGTTTGTAAAGAAGAATACAAACACTGCTATTTTTTTGAACAGTCTAATATTCACTTTTCTTCAAATTTTTTAGAGGAACAACACAAATTTGATATATTTTTCTTCATGTTTTGATTTGGAATAGAATTTGTAGTGTTCCCAATGCATTTGTGTGTATGGAAATAAAAGCTAATAGAAGGATTTTGAGCTTTATTCACTTTTTTTCAACACACTGCTATTATTATGAACACAACTGTACCTCCCAACTTTGGGATGAAAAAGGATCTTTTAGTACAAAGTATGTAGACAAAAGACACACCACAGCAATGTCCCCTTTTACACACATCAGGTGTAATTCATATGCAAAATGCTTGGTTAAACCCACAAGTACTTTTTTTACCACTACTTTTTCTTTTAAAATAACAAATGCATTAATTCAGAAGTTGGATGAAATGAATAAAATACTAAGTACAATTTTTATAGTTAAATTATACATTTTTTATAAAGTCTATTACTCAGGCCAAAAAGAGGGGAAGAGAGGTTTGGTTAAAGATGAGTGACATTTCCAAGTAAAGATACGGCAACCAGGCTGTCATGCACACCTGTAAGCAGGTTGTAATACAGCTTTAGTAAGTTAGCATCCGGTCCAGGCTGGGGAAGAGGGGGTTGTATTCTGTGTTCCTGGGCTTTTGGGTCTCAGCCAGCTCACCTGTGTTCTAAAAAAGTGGAACGCTGAGGTCCCAGGCCACTGATATTCCTGCCTAGACTCGACTTGGAGAAGTGACTGCTGCATCTTCCACTCCATTACAGAAACCGGGGGTTCCGGAGAATCACCAGCAATGCACTCTACCTACATGGACTATCACCTCACAGGGGTATGGCTGGACAGTCAAACAAATGTAGTTAGTGTTAGGGTTTGGAGATTGTTCACACTGACGTTCCATCAGTACAGTTGTATTAACTGTTCTGTGCCTGGTCTGAAGTAATTCAAAGGGGTGTATGTTGGTTCTGCCATATCCAAAAGAACTAGGGTCTGTAAAGCACATACGGGGTATGAAGTTACATTACCCAAACCAGGGTTAACTCAGCAAATAAGGAATAGTAAGACCGTTGCTATGAGAAACCAAGCACAAGGTCAAGACAAGAAGCAACCATGAAACCTGGTAAGGTGACATTTCCTGTGTTAGTAAGGGGGTCACTATTTCGCTTCCTCCTGAGCGGTCTGTCTCCCATAGCACCCGGCGACAGATCTGCATTATGGAGATCCATGACCTAGCCACAGGATGTGGAAGTGAAGAAGTTAACATTGAGCACGCATGAATTCCACGATATGTGCTCAGCGAGACCCCATTCTGTTACTGGTAACAGAAGTACACTGGATTGGTGGAGTGAGCTCAGGCTCTGCGCATTCCCCCTTAATGCAACAACTATGGAAGGCACAGTGTGTAATGACATGGGACACCATGTTCAGAGGAACACACAGTGAAAGCTCATCTCTGAGTTGGGGAACTGCCTTAATATTATATCCTTCACATGACAGCAGTCTCCACCTGGTCCCGGGCATTGATTGGTGTGTTCTCAAGCAAAGGTACCCCATATGCATGGGCAAAGGTAGACCCCAACATTAGACCTTTTAATTTTTCCACAGATTTGCTTTAATGCACCTATAGAAACTAGAGGGTGGTTTGACCTGCAAACAGTTGAAGGTCTCAAACAGTGGGCACCTAAATGCTCCTCATGCCAAAATTCCATATTTTTCTATTTATGTGGTAAGAGTGGAGCTGTTCTGTACAACTCTGTATCATCAAATTATCAATGGTACAGTACATAATAGTGACTGGACAAGGTTTTCTTGTGTTTCAGGTCATTATTTTCCTTAAAAGATTCTGCCCAGTGTTATCTGCAGATACCTAAAAGACATTAGGCAGAAGGCTACTTGGCCACCCAACTTCTATAAATATGTTTTGCTGTGGCATTTACAAGATATCACTTGAGAGATCTGATGGATACCTAAGACAACATCTGGCTCCATTTCCTGTTGCTTGGACTGTAATCCTGCATTCAACCAGAGATATGCAAAATGCCACAACTGTCTCTGCACCAATCAATTAAAAAAAGTTTACAGTGTTTTCTTAACACCTCAGTGCCCTTGAAGTTGGCTTCTTTTATGGCCTTGCAGTTTATCAGGGATCTAGGATGTTATTTTTAGACCCTGTCTGTAAAACTTGAAAGGATATTATTTGGTGTCCATTTATTACCTCCTCTTAGGTACAATCTGAAGTCCCTGTGTTGCATATCTGGTCACTGTGATTAGAGGGGATCACCTTTATCTTCTGATGTGGCTGTAAAATGTACTTGATTAGAATTATGACTAGAGTGATGTCTTCAGATGGTATATACTGTAAAGAATTCCATATGTGGAAACCCATCGTACACTATAAAATATCTATGAATTCTTAATGGAAAATAATGATAACAATTACAAATAATAGCAAAAAAAAATAATTGCAATTTTTACATTCTAACTGGTCTCCGGTGAAAAAACAGAGCTAGGCAGTGTCTGATGTGTGGGTGTTCAACCAGCCTAATTTATCCAATGTGAGTCTGCATGTGTGTTTGTTGCTTTGATCAATGCTGATGAAATCCTGAGTAGAGATGAGCGAATCGAAGTAGGCGAAGTGTAATTCGAGTCGAATATTGGAAAATTTTCGATTCGCGCCGAATCCGAAAAATAGCCTACTTCGGACACGCAAATCGAAATTTTTCCTAAAATGGCGGCGGACATGTGCCGCGACGGAGCGGGGATGTCTGGGAAGGCGCGCAGACAAGGCGCGCTGACCCATAATGCATTCCTTAATGACATGGGATCGCATTAGCCAATCAGCAGCCAGCCAGCCAGCACTGTGTAATGGTCGAGCTATAAATAGCGGCCATTTTAGAATTCTTCATTTGCCTCCAGTCATTCAAGAGAGGCAGACCGCTCTGTATTAGGGACAGAGTTAGGGCCACAGAAACGTTACTTGGGGACAGAGAAACGTTACTTAGGGACAGAGAAGCATTACTCAGGGACACAGAATTGTTAATGAGGGCCACAGAATCGTTACTTAGGGCCAAAGAAACGCTAGTTAGGGCCACAGAATTGTTACTCAGGGACAGACAGAATTGTTACTGAGTGCCAGAGAATTGTTACTGAGGGCCACAGAAACGTTAGTTAGGGCCACAGAATTGTTACTCAGGGACAGACACAGAATTGTTACTGAGGGCCACAGAACTGTTACTTAGGGCCACAGAAACGTTAGTTAGGGCCACAGAATTGTTACTCAGGGACAGACAGAATTGTTACTGAGTGCCAGAGAATTGTTACTTAGGGCCACAGAAACGATAGTTAGGGCCACAGAATTGTTACTCAGGGACAGACACAGAATTGTTACTGAGGGCCACAGAATTGTTACTTAGGGCCACAGAAACGTTACTCAGGGACACAGAATTGTTACTGAGGGCCACAGAACTGTTACTTAGGGCCATAGAAACGTTAGTTAGGGCCACAGAATTGTTACTCGGACAGACACAGAATTGTTACTGAGGGCCACAGAATTGTTACTGAGGGCCACAGAACCGTTACTTAGGGCCACAGAATTGTTACTCAGGGACACAGAATTGTTACTGAGGGCCACAGAACCGTTACTTAGGGCCACAGAATTGTTACTCAGGGACAGACACAGAATTGTTACTCAGGGACACAGAATTGTTACTGAGGGCCACAGAACCGTTACTTAGGGCCACAGAATTGTTACTCAGGGACACAGAATTGTTACTGAGGGCCACAGAACCGTTACTTAGGGCCACAGAATTGTTACTCAGGGACACAGAATTGTTACTTAGGGCCACAGAAACGTTACTCAGGGACACAGAATTGTTACTGAGGGCCACAGAACTGTTACTTAGGGCCACAGAAACGTTAGTTAGGGACACAGCATTGTTACTCAGGGACAGACACAGAATTGTTACTGAGGGCCACAGAATTGTTACTTAGGGACACAGAATTGTTACTCAGGGACAGACACAGAATTGTTACTGAGGGCCACAGAATTGTTACTCAGGGACACAGAATTGTTACTGAGGGCCACAGAACCGTTACTTAGGGCCACAGAATTGTTACTCAGGGACAGACACAGAATTGTTACTCAGGGACACAGAATTGTTACTGAGGGCCACAGAACCGTTACTTAGGGCCACAGAAACGTTACTCAGGGACACAGAATTGTTACTGAGGGCCAAAGAACCGTTACTTTGGGCCACAGAATTGTTACTCAGGGACAGACACAGAATTGTTACTGAGGGACACAGAATTGTTACTGAGGGCCACAGAACCGTTACTTAGGGCCACATAAACGTTACTCAGGGACACAGAATTGTTACTGAGGGCCACAGAACTGTTACTTAGGGCCACAGAAACGTTAGTTAGGGCCACAGAATTGTTACTCAGGGACAGACACAGAATTGTTACTGAGGGACACAGAATTGTTACTGAGGGCCACAGAACCGTTACTTAGGGCCACAGAAACGTTACTCAGGGACAGACACAGAATTGTTACTCAGGGACAGACACAGAATTGTTACTGAGGGACACAGAATTGTTACTGAGGGACACAGAATTGTTACTCAGGGACACAGAATTGTTACTGAGGGACACAGAATTGTTACTCAGGGACAGACACAGAATTGTTACTCAGGGACAGACAGAATTGTTACTGAGGGCCACAGAAATGTTACTTAGGGCCACAGAAACGTTACTCAGGGACACAGAATTGTTACTCAGGGACAGACACAGAATTGTTACTGAGGGACACAGAATTGTTACTTAGGGCCACAGAAACGTTACTCAGGGACACAGAATTGTTACTGAGGGCCACAGAACTGTTACTTAGGGCCACAGAAACGTTAGTTAGGGACACAGAATTGTTACTCAGGGACAGACACAGAATTGTTACTGAGGGCCACAGAATTGTTACTTAGGGACACAGAATTGTTACTCAGGGACAGACACAGAATTGTTACTGAGGGCCACAGAATTGTTACTCAGGGACACAGAATTGTTACTGAGGGCCACAGAACCGTTACTTAGGGCCACAGAATTGTTACTCAGGGACAGACACAGAATTGTTACTCAGGGACACAGAATTGTTACTGAGGGCCACAGAACCATTACTTAGGGCCACAGAAACGTTACTCAGGGACACAGAATTGTTACTGAGGGCCACAGAACCGTTACTTAGGGCCACAGAATTGTTACTCAGGGACAGACACAGAATTGTTACTGAGGGACACAGAATTGTTACTGAGGGCCACAGAACCGTTACTTAGGGCCACAGAAACGTTAATCAGGGACACAGAATTGTTACTGAGGGCCACAGAACCGTTACTTAGGGCCACATAAACGTTACTCAGGGACACAGAATTGTTACTGAGGGCCACAGAACTGTTACTTAGGGCCACAGAAACGTTAGTTAGGGCCACAGAATTGTTACTCAGGGACAGACACAGAATTGTTACTGAGGGACACAGAATTGTTACTGAGGGCCACAGAACCGTTACTTAGGGCCACAGAAACGTTACTCAGGGACAGACACAGAATTGTTACTCAGGGACAGACACAGAATTGTTACTGAGGGACACAGAATTGTTACTGAGGGACACAGAATTATTACTAAGGGACACAGAATTGTTACTGAGGGACACAGAATTGTTACTCAGGGACAGACACAGAATTGTTACTCAGGGACAGACAGAATTGTTACTGAGGGCCACAGAAATGTTACTTAGGGCCACAGAAACGTTACTCAGGGACACAGAATTGTTACTCAGGGACAGACACAGAATTGTTACTGAGGGACACAGAATTGTTACTGAGGGCCACAGAACCGTTACTTAGGGCCACAGAAACGTTACTCAGGGACAGACACAGAATTGTTACTCAGGGACAGACACAGAATTGTTACTGAGGGACACAGAATTGTTACTGAGGAACACAGAATTGTTACTGAGGGACACAGAATTGTTACTCAGGGACACAGAATTGTTACTGAGGGACACAGAATTGTTACTGAGGGACACAGAATTGTTACTGAGGGACAGAGAATTGTTACTCAGGGACAGACACAGAATTGTTACTCAGGGCCACAGAAATGTTACTTAGGGCCACAGAAATGTTACTCAGGGACACAGAATTGTTACTCAGGGACAGACACAGAATTGTTACTCAGGGACAGACACAGAATTGTTACTGAGGGACACAGAATTGTTACTGAGGGACACAGAATTGTTACTGAGGGACACAGAATTGTTACTGAGGGACACAGAATTGTTACTGAGGGCCACAGAACTGTTACTTAGGGCCACAGAACTGTTACTTAGGGCCACAGAAACGTTACTCAGGGACACAGAATTGTTACTCAGGGACACAGAATCGTTTAATTAAAGAGTTTGTCAGACAACATGCAGAGGAGTGGCAGAGGAGGCAATGTTTTAGGAGCGAGCAGACGTGGCAGCAGAGGAAGGGGTCGAGGCAGCACTATTCGCAGCCAGAGGCTAGTGCTCCCGGTGTCATCCAGTACAGTGAGGAAGAGCTAACAGAGAGCGGTCAGGAACGGGGGGAGACATCCGCCTCTTCAGCAGCCAGGCGAAGAAGTAGTGGCGAGGAGAGTGGCTCGGTAGCCGGTGTAGAGACAGGTCTGTCTCCTGACCCACACGCAGCCGAGGGGGCTAGTAGTGAGGCGGAGACCCTAATTGATGATGATGAGGCTGATCGCACTTGGCAGCCTCGTCGTCATCAGGCTATTGCTTCCGCATCATCAGGAGAAGAGGGTGGCAGCTTGGCAGCGAGCAAAACAGTCGGTGGGTTGTCCCCATCGCCACACTCTGCCATGTGCCACTTTCAGGTCTCCTCACACACTGCTGGTGGGTTGAATTTTTTGACATAGGGTGCTGGCAGATTACGGGCCTCCCATAGCTGCTGCCAGGCCCCTAATCTGCCATGGGCCCCTATATACCGCCTCCTCATGCTGCTGCCAGGTCCAGAGTCTGTCATGGGTCCCTGTACGGCCTCCCATTGCTGCTGTCTCCATCGCCACACTCTGCCATGTGCCACTTTCAGGTCTCCTCACACACTGCTGGTGTGTTGAATTTTTTGACATAGGGTGCTGGCAGATTACGGGCATCCCATAGATGCTGCCAGGCCCCTAATCTGCCATGGGCCCCTATACCGCCTCCTCATGCTGCTGCCAGGTCCACAGTCTCTCATGCCATGTGCCACTTTCAGGTCTCCTCACACTGCTGGTGTGTTGAATTTTTTGACATAGGGTGCTGGCAGATTACGGGACTCCCATAGCTGCTGCCAGGCCCCTAATCTGCCATGGGCCCCTATATACCGCCTCCTCATGCTGCTGCCAAGTCCAGAGTCTCTCATGGGTCCCTGTACGGCCTCCCATTGCTGCTGTCTCCATCGCCACACTCTGCCATGTGCCACTTTCAGGTCTCCTCACACACTGCTGTTGTGTTCAATTTTTTGACATAGGGTGCTGGCAGATTACGGGCCTCCCATAGCTGCTGCCAGGCTACTAATCTGCCATGGGCCCCTATATACCGCCTCCTCATGCTGCGCCATGCATGGCTCACGTGTTCAATGTGGTTGTCAAGCGGTTCCTAAAATCCACCATCCCACTGCAAGACATCCTTAAAATGTCACGTAAACTTTGCATGCATTTCAGCCATTCCTACACCGCAAAGCACACCCTCCTTGAGCTGCAGCGGCAGAACGGAATTGCACAGCATCGCCTGATCTGCAACGTTGCAACAAGGTGGAATTCAACCCTACACATGTTAGACCGCCTTTACGAACAGCGAAAGGCCATCACCGATTTCCTGATGTTACAAGCGGATAAAGGTACTCCCCTGTGTAACTTCGATGTCAGCCATTGGCAGCTCATGCGTGACACCTGCCGCTTGCTCAGGCCCTTTGAGGAGGCCACGCTATTCGTAAGTCGGCAGGACTATGGGATGAACGACGTCATTCCTCTGTTGCACGTCCTGGAACAAATGCTGTTAACAATGGCTGGTCAGGGTGCGGTAGACGTGGCGCACAGATCTCAACGCCACATGACCCCTGTGGGAGCAGGACAGGAAGAAGAGGAGGAGGTAGAGGAGGACATTTGTGCTCAGGAATTATTGAGTGAAATGGGTGGTTTTTCCACTCAGCGGACAGGAGTGGAGGAGCAGGAGCATCTGGTAGAGGAGGAGGAGGAGGAGACAGAGGACCCAGATGCACCGTGGCAGTATGCTGTGGAGATGGAGGCAGGGAGTCCCTCGCATTCCTTGGTACAAATGGCCCATAGCATGCTCGGTTGCTTGCGTAGCGACAGCCGAATAATAACCATCAGACAGAGGGATGACTTTTGGCTGTCCACCTTGTTGGACCCTCGCTACCGTTCAAAAATGGTGGCCTTTTTCACACCTGCTGAGAGGGAGGCCAAAATAACGTACTATAAAAACCACCTATGTAGTCAGTTGGTCTCTGCCTTTGTGCGCCAACGTCCATCCTCAGACACTGTGGGCCCTGTGCGCTCACGTTCCGCTGCCATGGCAGCAGGGGAGGGGTGGGGTGGTAGGAGCAGTGGCAGCTCCACCAGCAGCGGCTGCCTCAGTCTGCAGTCGATGATGAGTAGCTTTCTTCACCAGCGCAGTGAGGAAACTACTAACCAGCCGCAGCAGCAGCAGCATCAGGTGGACCTGGAGCAGGAGCTCAAACAACAGGCTTGGGCCTACTTGGACAGCACCCTGCCAACCGAGGTAGACAATCCCCTTGACTACTGGGCAACGAAACTTGACCTTTGGCCCCAACTAGCTGAATTTGCCCTTGAAAGGCTGTCATGCCCGGCCAGTAGTGTGGCATCGGAGCGCGTGTTTAGTGCGGCAGGAGGTATTGTAACTCCGCGGAGGACACGACTGTCCACCCAAAGTGTGGAGAGACTCACGTTTGTGAAAATGAATCAGGCGTGGATTAGTCTGGATTTCAAACCACCAGTGCCTGACACAACTGACTAAATCCGCCATGAATCATGCCCCAAACATGTGCCACTTTCAGGTCTCCTCACACTGCTGGTGTGTTGAATTTTTTGACATAGGGTGCTGGCAGATTACGGGCCTCCCATAGCTGCTGCCAGGCCCCTAATCTGCCATGGGCCCCTATATACCACCTCCTCATGCTGCTGCCAGGTCCAGAGTCTGTCATGGGTCCCTGTACGGCCTCCCATTGCTGCTGTCTCCATCGCCACACTCTGCCATGTGCCACTTTCAGGTCTCCTCACACACTGCTGGTGTGTTGAATTTTTTGACATAGGGTGCTGGCAGATTACGGACCTCCCATAGCTGCTGCCAGGCCCCTAATCTGCCATGGGCCCCTATACCACCTCCTCATGCTGCTGCCAGGTCCACAGTCTCTCATGCCATGTGCCACTTTCAGGTCTCCTCACACTGCTGGTGTGTTGAATTTTTTGACATAGGGTGCTGGCAGATTACGGGCCTCCCATAGCTGCTGCCAGGCCCCTAATCTGCCATGGGCCCCTATATACCGCCTCCTCATGCTGCTGCCAAGTCCAGAGTCTCTCATGGGTCCCTGTACGGCCTCCCATTGCTGCTGTCTCCATCGCCACACTCTGCCATGTGCCACTTTCAGGTCTCCTCACACACTGCTGGTGTGTTGAATTTTTTGACATAGGGTGCTGGCAGATTACGGGCCTCCCATAGCTGCTGCCAGGCCCCTAATCTGCCATGGGCCCCTATATACCGCCTCCTCATGCTGCTGCCAAGTCCAGAGTCTGTCATGGGTCCCTGTACGGCCTCCCATTGCTGCTGTCTCCATCGCCACACTCTGCCATGTGCCACTTTCAGGTCTCCTCACGCTGCTGGTGTGTTGAATTTTTTGACATAGGGTGCTGGCAGATTACGGGCCTCCTATAGCTGCTGCCAGGCCCCTAATCTGCCATAGGCCCCTATATACCGCCTCCTCATGCTGCTGCCAGGTCCAGAGTCTCTCATGGGTCCCTGTACGGCCTCCCATTGCTGCTGTCTCCATCGCCACACTCTGCCATGTGCCACTTTCAGGTCTCCTCACACACTGCTGGTGTGTTGAATTTTTTGACATAGGGTGCTGGCAGATTACGGGCCTCCCATTGCTGCTGACAGGCCCGTAATTTGCCATGGGCCCCCGTACCGCCTCCTCATGCTGCTGCCAGGTCCAGAGTCTCTCATGGGTCCCTGTACGGCCTCCCATTGCTGCTGTCTCCATCGCCACACTCTGCTATGTGCCACTTTCAGGTCTCCTCACACTGCTGGTGTGTTCCATTTTTTGTCATAGGGTGCTGGCAGATTACGGGCCTCCCATTGCTGCTGCCAGGCCCGTAATCTGCCATGGGCCCCTGTACCGCCTCTTCATGCTGCTGCCAGGTCCAGAGTGTGTCATGGGTCCCTGTACGGCCTCCCATTGCTGCTGCCAGGAGGCAGCAGGGTCGCAGCAGTGTCAGTGGAGGCAAACGGCCACGGAGTAGAGCACCAGCTCCACTGCAGCCTACCACCACGGCCAGTAGTGGTGCCGGTGTGCACGGAGGAAGTAGCAGTCAGCCAGTGAGGAGTAGCGGGGGCAAAGTTTCCTACTCGGCGGTGTGGCAATTTTTCGTCAAGCCGCCCGAGGAAGTAAACGTAGCCGTATGTCGACTATGTGGCCAGAAAGTCAAGCGTGGCCAGGGGGCCCATGTTGGGACTACAGCGTTGCGTCAGCATATGCAGCGTCGCCATTCGGTGGCCTGGGAAAATCGTGATAAAGATACGGCGGTTCTGCCTGCCCCAGCCCAGGGTTCCATTTTGTCATAGGGTGCTGGCAGATTACGGGCATCCCATAGCTGCTGCCAGGCCCCTAATCTGCCATGGGCCCCTATACCGCCTCCTCATGCTGCTGCCAGGTCCACAGTCTCTCATGCCATGTGCCACTTTCAGGTCTCCTCACACACTGCTGGTGTGTTGAATTTTTTGACATAGGGTGCTGGCAGATTACGGGCCTCCCATAGCTGCTGCCAGGCCCCTAATCTGCCATGGGCCCCTATATACCGCCTCCTCATGCTGCTGCCAAGTCCAGAGTCTGTCATGGGTCCCTGTACGGCCTCCCATTGCTGCTGTCTCCATCGCCACACTCTGCCATGTGCCACTTTCAGGTCTCCTCACACACTGCTGGTATGTTGAATTTTTTGACATAGGGTGCTGGCAGATTACGGGCCTCCCATAGCTGCTGCCAGGCCCCTAATCTGCCATGGGCCCCTATACCGCCTCCTCATGCTGCTGCCAGGTCCACAGTCTCTCATGCCATGTGCCACTTTCAGGTCTCCTCACACTGCTGGTGTGTTGAATTTTTTGACATAGGGTGCTGGCAGATTACAGGCCTCCCATAGCTGCTGCCAGGCCCCTAATCTGCCATGGGCCCCTATATACCGCCTCCTCATGCTGCTGCCAAGTCCAGAGTCTCTCATGGGTCCCTGTACGGCCTCCCATTGCTGCTGTCTCCATCGCCACACTCTGCCATGTGCCACTTTCAGGTCTCCTCACACACTGCTGGTGTGTTGAATTTTTTGACATAGGGTGCTGGCAGATTACGGGCCTCCCATAGCTGCTGCCAGGCCCCTAATCTGCCATGGGCCCCTGTACCGCCTCCTCATGCTGCTGCCAGGTCCACAGTGTCTCATGCCATGTGCCACTTTCAGGTCTCCTCACACACTGCTGGTGTGTTGAATTTTTTGACATAGGGTGCTGGCAGATTACGGGCCTCCCATAGCTGCTGCCAGGCCCCTAATCTACCATGGGCCCCTATATACCGCCTCCTCATGCTGCTGCCAAGTCCAGAGTCTCTCATGGGTCCCTGTAAAGCCTCCCATTGCTGCTGTCTCCATCGCCACACTCTGCCATGTGCCACTTTCAGGTCTCCTCACACACTGCTGGTGTGTTGAATTTTTTGACATA
The DNA here is from genome assembly GCF_062004578.1 of Staurois parvus. Taxonomy (NCBI): domain Eukaryota; kingdom Metazoa; phylum Chordata; class Amphibia; order Anura; family Ranidae; genus Staurois; species Staurois parvus. The sequence goes on along the minus strand of NW_028317894.1, from coordinate 7,071,030 downwards.
GGGTGCTGGCAGATTACGGGCCTCCCATAGCTGCTGCCAGGCCCCTAATCTGCCATGGGCCCCTATACCGCCTCCTCATGCTGCTGCCAAGTCCAGAGTCTGTCATGGGTCCCTGTACGGCCTCCCATTGCTGCTGTCTCCATCGCCACACTCTGCCATGTGCCACATTCAGGTCTCTTCACACTGCTGGTGTGTTGAATTTTTTGACATAGGGTGCTGGCAGATTACGGGCCTCCCATAGCTGCTGCCAGGCCCCTAATCTGCCATGGGCCCCTGTACCGCCTCCTCATGCTGCTGCCAGGTCCACAGTGTCTCATGCCATGTGCCACTTTCAGGTCTCCTCACACTGCTGGTGTGTTGAATTTTTTGACATAGGGTGCTGGCAGATTACGGGCCTCCTATAGCTGTTGCCAGGCCCCTAATCTGCCATGGGCCCCTATACCGCCTCCTCATGCTGCTGCCAGGTCCAGAGTCTCTCATGGGTCCCTGTACGGCCTCCCATTGCTGCTGTCTCCATCGCCACACTCTGCCATGTGCCACTTTCAGGTCTCCTCACACACTGCTGGTGTGTTGAATTTTTTGACATAGGGTGCTGGCAGATTACGGGCCTCCCATTGCTGCTGCCAGGCCCGTAATCTGCCATGGGCCCCCGTACCGACTCCTCATGCTGTGACGTTGCAACAAGGTGGAATTCAACCCTAAATATGTTAGACCGCCTTTACGAACAGCAAAAGGCCATCACAGATTTCCTGATGTTAAAAGCGGATAAAGGTACTCCCTGTGTAACTTAGATGTCAGCCATTGGCAGCTCATGCGTGACACCTGCGCTTGCTCAGGCCCTTTGAGGAGGCCACACTATTCGTGAGTCGGCAGGACTATGGGATGAACGACGTCATTCCTCTGTTGCATGTCCTGTAACAAATGCTGTTAATAATGGCTGGTCAGGGTGCGGTAGACGTGGCGCACAGATCTCAACGCCACATGACCCCTGTGGGGGCAGGACAGGAAGAAGAGGAGGAGGTAGAGGAGGACATTGGTGCTCAGGAATTATTGAGTGAAATGGGTGGTTTTTCCACTCAGCGGACAGGAGTGGAGGAGCAGGAGCATCTGGTAGAGGAGGAGGAAGAGGAGACAGAGGACCCAGACGCACCGTGGCAGTATGCTGTGGAGATGGAGGCAGGGAGTCCCTCGCATTCCTTGGCACAAATGGCCCATAGCATGCTCGCTTGCTTGCGTACCGACAGCCGAATAATAACCATCAGACAGAGGGATGACTTTTGGCTGTCCACCTTGTTGGACCCTCGCTACCGTTCCAAAATGGTGGCCTTTTTCACACCTGCTGTGAGGGAGGCCAAAATAACGTACTATAAAAACCACCTATGTAGTCAGCTGGTCTCTGCCTGTCTGCGCCAACGTCCATCCTCAGACACTGTGGGCCCTGTGCGCTCGCATTACGCTGCCATAGCAGCAGGGGAGGGGTGGGGTGGTAGGAGCAGTGGTAGCTCCACCAGCAGCGGCTGCCTCAGTCTGCAGTCAATGATGAGTAGCTTTCTTCACCAGCGCAGTGAGGAAACTAATAACCAGCCGCAGCAGCAGCAGCAGCAGCAGCAGCAGCATCAGGTGGACCTGGAGCAGGACCTCAAACAACAGGCTTAGGCCTACTTGGACAGCACCCTGCCAACCGAGGTAGACAATCCCCTTGACTACTGGGCAACGAAACTTGACCTTTGGCCCCAACTAGCTGAATTTGCCCTTGAAAGGCTGTCATGCCCGGCCAGTAGCGTGGCATCGGAGCGCGTGTTTAGTGCGGCAGGAGGTATTGTAACTCCGCGGAGGACACGACTGTCCACCCAAAGTGTGGAGAGACTCACGTTTGTGAAAATGAATCAGGCGTGGATTAGTCTGGATTTCAAACCACCAGTTCCTGACACAACTGACTAAATCCGCCATGAATCATGCCCCAAACATGTGCCACTTTCAGGTCTCCTCACACTGCTGGTGTGTTCAATTTTTTGACATAGGGTGCTGGCAGATTACGGGCCTCCCATAGCTGCTGCCAGGCCCCTAATCTGCCATGGGCCCCTATACTGCCTCCTCATGCTGCTGCCAAGTCCAGAGTCTGTCATGGGTCCCTGTACGGCCTCCCATTGCTGCTGTCTCCATCGCCACACTCTGCCATGTGCCACTTTCAGGTCTCCTCACACTGCTGGTGTGTTGAATTTTTTGACATAGGGTGCTGGCAGATTACGGGCCTCCCATAGCTGCTGCCAGGCCCCTAATCTGCCATGGGCCCCTATACCGCCTCCTCATGCTGCTGCCAGGTCCATAGTCTCTCATGGGTCCCTGTACGGCCTCCCATTGCTGCTGTCTCCATCGCCACACTCTGCCATGTGCCACTTTCAGGTCTCCTCACACACTGCTGGTGTGTTCCATTTTTTGTCATAGGGTGCTGACAGATTACGGGCCTCCCATTGCTGCTGCCAGGCCTGTAATCTGCCATGGGCCCCCGTACCGCCTGGTCACGCTGCTGCTGGGTCCACAGTGTGACATGGGTCCCTGTACCGCCTCCCATTGCTCCCACTCTGCCATGTGCCACTTTGAGGTCTCCTCACACTCCTGCTGGTTTCCATTTTGTCATAGGTTGCTGTATGGCCTCCCATTGCTGCTGCCTCCACCGCCACACTGTGGCTCCAAACACTGGTTTTGGCCCCGTGACTGGCCAAATGAGTGAAGTGTGCGGTGATTCTAAGATCGACGGCACTCATCTGCATGTCATACTGACTGACAGTATTATTTCTCTTCCCCAGCAGACTCCAAGGGCATTTAAATTAAAGGTACAGTGTTCTGCACTAATATTAAGTCTCTCTGAAGCCTAGAAACACCCTTTTTTAAGTTAAATTCACAGCAAATATATTCGACTCGAATCGAATATTGTCCACGAATTTGCCGAATCAGTCTAATCGAATTTTTGAATACTTCGCTCATCTCTAATCCTGAGCATCCCTCATCTATTGGTGATTTAAGAACGTGATTTTTTTGGATAATTTTCTCATGATATGAAAGTCATCCTGTTATACTGTATTTAAAAAGGATCCCCAGTCAGTTTGCAAAAACATTAAGTCAGCTATAAATACTGTAACTGCTGACTTTTACTAAAAGAACACTTACCTTTCCAGGAATCCAGCACCATCCTCACCCTGGCTGGTTCTTCGCCAGTCTTCTGGTCCCCAGCGCCTCCATGTTACCTATGGGAAGCCAGCTGTGTCTCCGTGCAGCTTCACAGCCAGCTTCCCACTGTGCATGTGCAAGTTGCGCTGCACTTTGTAAATGGTCCTGCAACCTCCTGGGACCTAGGAGGTTGCAGGCAGGAGGTGGTGGGGAGAAAACTTCTGTGGAACTCCCTAGGCAATTCCAGCCAACATGGGAGCGAGTGCCTGGCAAAACTAGGTACCTGATCCACCCAAAAAATGTGCCAAAAATCTTAGGGGGAGGAAGAGAAGGACATACAGCTGCACTTCCCCTTTTAGGGTGCCATTCTGTTTTAACTTAAAGGGATAGAATTCATTTTCACATAGTTGTAGATTAAACTGTATCTAAACCCAAGAACCAGGGGCGGTCTGACCATTTGGAAACTCGGGCACTGCCCGAGGGCCCGGGGTCAGTAGGGGGCCCCATGAGATGCCCCTGGTAACTTTTTCATAGGCTTTTTTGAGTTTGGGCAAGGACACAGGGGCCCCATGATCCCCTACCGCCCGGGGGCCCCATGAGTTGTCAGTCCGCCCCTGCCAAGAACAAACAATTTTTGTAATTTTGTAAGTAAGGACAACGCTTTTTTGTCCCTACTTCTCCTATGGATCACAGCAGTGCAGTTTGTTCTGCACTCCTGTACCTGTTTTCAGCTGCCGTCACTCAGCCGGTCCAGGCTTTGGATCAGTCCTTACTTTACAGCCGGGATCCACCCAGATGCCTGAACCAGTAGCTAGCTCAGCCTCTCAGAGAGCCTTTGAGAGCCTAAGCCAGGCACTCCACAAGCTCCAGTGACCACTGGAGGGTTAGAGCAGAGAACCGGTGACTGAAAGTCATCATCTCTCTGCTCACTGAAAACTGGGACATGCATTTCATTTGGGTGCAGTGCTGCATGACCGTGCAATTGTCAGTTAAATAATGCAGCGCCACATCGCAGAAAATGGCCTGGTCAGGCAGTATTTTTGGCCATGACCATCTTGAGTAAGGGCAGATGATTCATGTAGCATTTACTTCCTGTAATCCATATGCCTTTAGCTCCTGAAGAATCCTGGGATGTATGACATCATTTGCCTGGGCATGGAAACCAGGAAGTTACTGAAGAAGATTAAAAATAAACTTAAATCAAGTAAATATACAGTAACATACCTTCCTATCTATTTTTAATCCTTATGCTGCTAGCATTAGTAAATAGTCAGTTTTAAATGAGAGGGTGAAGTTCCACTTTAAGAATAGGCAGGGGCATCCCTTGGCAGGTGCGGGGGCTTCGTGCTGCACCGGGTGACACCGGACCCACGAAAAGGTAAGTTGTAAAGCAAGCCGACGATACCCGCAGGATGGATCGGATCTGCGGATTGAGCATTATTGATTGGAGTCCGATCCATTATGTTCAATCTGCAGATCAGATCCATTCTGCAGGGATCATCGGAGGGGGGTGTCACCAAGTGTTATCGCACTGGGTGACACCAACCCTAGGGACGCTCCTGAGAACAGGGACTCTTAATTGAATGAGGATGATGATCAGAGAATTTTATCCTGGCATATTGCTGTAACTTTCCTCACTGAGTTGGCTGCTTTGGTTGTTTATTAGTGCAACATCCAGCACATGCAAATGATCATTATAACCCACAAGAGATACCAAGGCATTTTAAGCAATGTTCAAATATTGTGTATTGATACCAAAACCAACAGTAGCTAAGTGATTAGCTCTTCCGCCTACCAGTACTAGGTGCGTCAGTTCAAATTTCAACCATGGCAGTGTGGGTTTCCTCCCACGCCCCAAAGACATGCTGGTAGGTTAATTGGCCCTAGTATGTATATGTATGAATGTGAGTTAGGGACCTTAGATTGTATGCCCCTTGAGGGTTAGGGACTGATGTGAATGTACAATATATATGTAAAGCTCAGTGAAAATTGATGGTGCTATACAAGTACCTTTAATAAATAAAATCAAAATGGTTTATGAGAAAAAATATTGAAAATGCCATTGTTGAATTCTCTGTCTGAAAAGGCTAGTTCCCTTATTGTCATGTTTTTCCAATGGCTTCACTACTTTGAGCCACTGGAATTGCCAACTTGATTGCACTTGGAATAAGTATGCAAATTAAAGCGACTATCACAATTAAAAAAAAAAAGCAATGGCATCCCTCATCCCTGCAAAAAAAATAAAAAATAATTATTACCTGTCCCACTGTACAATGGGTCACTGACCTAAAGTAACTCTAATCTCTGATTTCTAAGAATATTCACTACAAATATGCGTTCTTAATCAAAATAAAGTAACCTCTATTGCTCTCTGCCTCCTTCATATATCTAAATTATTTTTTTTCTTTTGATGTGATCCAGCTTCCTTTAGAGGGTGGCTATGTTTGCTACAGAAAAAGAGAAAATGCCCAAGGGACTTTGCCAGGCACACCAACTCTGGTTATACATCACATTCTTTATTATTCCTGATAGAAAAAAAGACATTTACTAAGAATCAATATCCAAAAAACAATAACATTTTTGGTGTATATGTAAATTAAAACATATAGTCCTCATGTCCCAAATGTTACAAAACACAAGATCTCTCGATGTGTATTGTGAAGTAACATTCACATCTTCAGGAGAATAACAAGGCTAAAAGTCATAGTATATGGAATGATACAGTTGCAAGAAAAAGTATGTGAACCCCTTGGGATTACGTGGAGTTTTGCATGAATTGGGCATAAAATGTGCTCTGAACGTCATCTAAGTCACAACAATAGAAGAACACAGTCTGCTGAACATAATACTACACAAACATTAGATGTTGCCATGGTTTAATTGCACATAACATGTAAACATTCACAGCGCAGGGAGGAAAAAGTATGTGAACCTTTAGACTTAATAACTGGTTGACCCTCCTTTGGCAGCAATAACCTCAACCAAACGTTTCCTGTAGTTGCAGATCAGACCTGCACAACGATCTGGAGTCATTTTGGACCACTTCTCTTCACAAAACTGTTTCAGTGTAGCAATATTCTTGGGATGTCTGGTGTGAATCGCTCTCTTAAGGTCATGCCACAGCATTTCAATCGGGTTGAGGTCAGGACTCTGACTGGGCCACTCCAGAAGGCGTATTCTGTGCTGTTGCAGCCATTGTTTTGTTGAATTACTTGTATGCTTTGGGTCATTGTCCTGTTGCATCACCCATCCTCTGCGGAGCTTCAGTTGGCGGACAGATGGTCGTACGTTTTCCTGCAAAATATCTTGATAAACTCTGGAATTCATTTTCCCATCAATGACAACAATCCGTCCAGGCCCTGAGGCAGCAAAGCAGCCCCAAACCATGATGCTCCCTCCTCCATGTTTTACAGTGGGGATGAGGTTTTGATGTTGGTGTGCTGTGCCTTTTTTCTCCACACATAGTGTTGTGTGTTCTTCCCAAACAACCCAATCTTGGTTTCATCTGTCCACAGTATATTTTGCCAGTAGTGCTGTGGAACATCCAGGTGCTCTTTTGCAAACTTCAAACGTGCTGCAATATTCTTTTTGGACAGCAATGGCTTCCTCCGCGGTGTCCTCCCATGTACTCCATTCTTGTTTAATGTTTTCCTTATTGTAGATGTGTCAACAAAAATGTTACCATGTGCCAGAGATTTCTGTAGGTCTTTAGCTGACACTCTGGGATTCTTCTTTACCTCACGCAGCATTCTGCGCTGTGCTCTTGCAGTCATTTTTATAGGACTACCACGCCTAGGGAGAGTAGCAACAGTGCTAAACTTTCTCCATTTGTAGACAGTCTGTCTTACTGTGGACACATGAACATCAAGGCTTTTGGAGATACTTTTGTAACCCTTTCCAGCTTCATGCAAGTCAACAATTCTTGATCGTAGGTCTTCTGAGAGCTCTTTGCTGCGAGGCATGGTTCACATCAGACAGTGTTTCTTGGAACCAGTAAACCCAAAACAGGTGTGTGTTTTTTAAGGGCAGGACAGGTGTCAGCAACACATCCAATATCATCACACTGATTGGAGTCAAGGTTGGCTCACTCCTGGCCCCAATTAGCTCTGGGAGAAGTCATTAAGCTAGGGCCTCACATACGTTTTCCTCCCTGCACTGTGAATGTTTACATGTTATGTGCAATTAAACCATGGCAACATCTAATGTTTGTGTAGTATTATGTTCAGCAGACTGTTCTTCTATTGTTGTGACCTAGATGACGTTCAGAGCACATTTTATGCCCAATTCATGCAAAACTCCACGTAATCCAAAGGGGTTCACATACTTTTTCTTGCAACTGTATCTAGGGAAAGACCAGGTTATTAGTAAGAAAAAAAAATGTATATGGTATATATATATATAGAGAGAGAGAGAGAATAAAATAAATGAATATATATTTATCTTCAACAACTTACCACCAAATCAATCCAAAGCCAAAAAGACTTTTATAAAGTAATACAAGGGCTGAAAAATTGCCCTTGCTATCTGCTTTCTTCTGCAGTTTTTCAGCCCTTCTATTGTTTTATAAAAGTCTTTGGGCTTTTGATGGATTTGGTGGTAAGTTGCTGGTCCAGTGCACCCCTGTGCCTTTAAAGGATAAGTTCACTTTTTTGACAAAAAAAATAAATGCACCTTTTTTTGCAGGTAAAAAAAATATGTACTCATTATGTTTTTGTCTACAGGAGCCTGGAAAGCCTTGCACCAGTGATCAGTAGATCGCTGATGCCATGCAGGTCTCCTGCAGACCTGTCAGAATATCTGCTTGCTGTACAGGATATTCTTAAATGAACTACCACAGCGCTCCACAGTTCCATTGTAGTTCATTGAAGACTACAAACCCACAGCCACTAAGGCTGCCAGGACTTGTAGGTACTCATTCCCAGAACTCTGTGCATGAATAACACGGCATTGTTAGTGGAGCCCCGCACAGCCGCGCTGTTTTCAAATCTGACAGCTAGTAGAGGGAAACTTCTCCTCGTATTATCTATCAGAGAGAGGAGGGGCGGCAGGCACGGCTGCAGCTATGGGAACATGCTACATGGTCCACCATAAAAATGGGTGAAACATGTAACATGTTCCCAAAGGTGAACTTTAAGGATGGCTGGGCTCCCTCAGGCTCACCTGCCCTCAGTCTATCCATCATGATGCATGTGCTGCTACTATGGAGGCTCTCAAAATTATAGAGTTAGGAACTGTTGAATATTGGGGTGCCAGGAAGAAGCTCTGCAACTTACACATGTATTCACAAATGTGTGCAAACTAAACCCCCATTTTCAACACAAACTGTTAGACAGGACCAGGGGTGGACTGACAACTCATGGGGCCCCCGGGCAATAAGGGATCATGGAGCCCCTGTGTCCTTGCCCAAATTCAAAAAAGCCTATGAAAAAGGTACCAGGGGCATCTCATGGGGCCCCCTACTGCCCGAGTTTCCAAATGGTCAGTCCACCCCTGGACAGGACAATTCGGTTGGTAACAAGCTACTCAGTAAGTTGAGCTGGGAATTTTTCTTTTTATTGTTTGACATGGATTGGGGCAGTGGCCATTTGTTTGTACAGTGAATGGGGCCTAAGCCATGTTAGCTTCAAATGATTAAAAACAAAAAGTGTGGATAGGTTTTCCCAGTCTCCTGTACATGCACAGACCAGATCCTGCCACCAGGTCCTGGAATGAGCATATTAGCACCCAGCACTGGGACATTACGTGGGTCTGCAGGACCCTAATACAAATCCCTCAACAATCCTGTAAATATTGGGACAGTTCGAAGGCATGAGATATGATGTGTCATGTCAGCAAAAAGTCTCTCTAAACATTTTTTATGGTGTTGGGCTTGATGTTCGAGTTGAACATAAGATCGACTCGAACATCGGTTGTTCATATGTTCGGCGAACACACGAACAGTAAGGGCGTTCGGCGGGCTGTTCGCCTGCCACACCCCACAATGCACTGCGCCCTGACAGTGCATTGTGATTGGCCAATGCTTTGGCCAATCACAGCGCATGATGATGTCACAAGGGAGTGGGAGTGACCCCTCCCCCTTGTAGCCTCATCACAGTATTTAAGAACTGTCATCCCGGAGCAGCTGTCAGATGGTGAGAACTGCACTTTTTTTTTTCTTTTTTCGGGTCAGCGGTGGTGGCGGGCATCATGACTGACAAGGGATCTACTTCGGGGGACATTTTTTTTATTTCTGTTTTTAACAAAGGACTTGTCAAAGACTGTCTACTGTCATTTTTTTACACTACACGTTTTTATGTGAATGAGTAGCAGTACCATGTACCCCATACTCATTCACATGGGGGGGATCTGGCAGCCCCCTTGTTAAAGGAGGTTTCCAGATTACGATAAGCAACCCGCCCGCAGACCCCCACAACTACCGACCACGGGTGTGTGGCAGAGGCCCTTGTTCCTATCAACATGGTCCCAAAGCACCCCCCCCCATGTTGAGGGCATGTGGCCTGGCATGGTTCAGGAGGAGGGGGGCACTCACTCATCCCCCCCTTTCCTGACCTGCCAGGCTGCATGCTCAGGTAAGGGTCTGGTACAGAATTTGGGGAGGACCTCCACACCATTTTTTAAATTTTGTAATAATATTACTTTACATGTATCCACAACTCAGTGCAGGGAACCCCGCTGACAGCTGAAACATTACAAAATGTTTTCTCTACTAGAATATGACTTAATAATATAGCTCATGCGGTATTTTAGTAGCTGTGCGATATCTTACTACATACTCAGACACAGTAAGATACAGCTTAGTGAATTGTCCCCTCTGTTCAAAGTTCACGGTCAAACTTTCATTAGGTTCGAATGTTCGACCACGAGCCGAACAGGGGGGTGTTCAGCCCATCACTAATTTTTTACTCTGCCTTGTATGTCTTGCTTTTGTAACATAATATTACTTTACACGTATCCACAACTCAGTGCAGTCTTAGGCAGGCTATACATTATGCAATTTTCTTTCCTTCAACCACTTATTAAAGGAAAGAAAACTGCTCAATTTCCCCATCAACACATTCAGTATTGATGGGGGAATCCCTCCCGCAGTGCTATTTTGTACTTCCAGCAGGAAATGCAGGGAGCCCTCCCCATCAGCAGAATGCAATTACCACTGCCAACAGCAGGGCTTTTTTCAGTGAGAATGTGGTGGTAAGCAGTTTGGGCACCTCCAGCACTGAATGTATGTAATGACAAGGGGTGCTGGGGTGTGCTGGATGGCCTATTGATTCTAGCTGCTGGGGGATCTATTGTCACTGGAGGGGATCTGTTTTTGCATGGTGGTCTGTTGTTGGTAGGGAGGTGTATTGTTGCTGGTGGCGGATCTATTGTTACCATAAGGGATCTACTGTTGAGGGAGGGGTCTATTGTTGCTGACTGCTGGAGAGTCTATTGATGCTGGCTGATGCTGTGAAATCTGATATTGCTGCTGGGGGTCTATTGTTGCTGGGGTTGTATTTTGTTGCTTGGGGGTGAGGGGGTATATTGCTGCTGGCTCCAGGGGATCTATTTTACTGCTTTTCTTGTTATCATTAACAAATTTCATATAAATTACATAGCACCACAAAATGATACTTGGCTGTGTATTCTCTATCAGGAGCGGTACTGTGAGGTGTGAAGAAGTGGAACCAGGGGACTGTGCTCTGAGGTGGGTGGGGGAGCAGAGACAAGAAGTGATTCAGAAGGGGGGAGTTCCTGCACCTATTCTCTGAGTAAATAGTTGCCCACAGAGATCAGGCAAAAGAAAAACCAACAGGCTAGTTGTACTGAAGCAATTTGATGGACTGACTTCAGTACAACCAGCCTGTCCATACATGGATTGAAATTTGTCCAGTTCCTGCTCAATCAGCTGAATTTTGATCCATCTATGGCCAGAAAAACAAAGTTAGACATGCAGCACCTCTAAAAAGCATTCACCATTCAAATCTCTTGTCAGAGGCATTTGACAGGTAGTGAGGAGGCAATAGGTTTCCTCTGTACTGCCTGTTTTAACCCCATAAATGCTGCAACAGCGTATATTGCCATGCAGTTGCGGGGTGTTGGTGGCGTAGTCCCATTCACTTGAAGGGGGACTACTTTGTGCTGTGCCCTTGAAGCAAAGCATCATGACCACGCAATGTGAACATCCTGGTCCGCTGCCACTACAGGAATTTGTAGTCCACCTTTAAACATGTGTGTGAATGAGGCCTAACACAGAAGGAATCTGCATGACTCACTTCTATCTCAAATCCAAAAAAACTAATTTATTCTTTGCTTTCGGATAGTGAGCAGAGCCATGCAAATCATTCCTTTATGCCTCAGGGTCAATGGGGCATCTAGAACTGCTGGTCTACAGCACACATACAACCTTAGATATGGGGATGTGGATTGTGTAATGTCTGGGACCAGCCTCCCATACAATCTCCTCACACTGTATATATCTACAGTATAGGTATGGAGGGGCTCAGTGCCCTGCACATGTTCTTTATCTATATTATACTCCAGGTTCTGGATGTACACAAGCAGTCATAAACAGCACTACTTCTCATGAATGCATATCACTGAGATTCTTTGGGGGAAGGTAAAGTAGAAGATCAAAGGAAGGCCACCAAAGAGCTGGTTAGCCAATGTGTCAGTCTTGTCTCATTTTCATCAATTAGCTATCACCTACCAGTGTGCCACCAACAGAGACTCACCAAAAGCCAGATATATGTACACCTCTGTGATGTGCAAAATGACAGGGCCCCAACTCCAAGACCACCTCCCCAAGGTGGATATATCAAGCTTCTTGCACCAAATACATCTCATTGATCCCATGCTGGATTGGGTGTTTCAGGAAAGTGATTGCACCTCTTCATGAAATCTCAGAAGTCTTTTTTGTGTCTCTTTTGTGCTACCTTTCCCATTTAAAAAATGTATAAGAAAATTTGGACCCCATAGATACAATGCACTCATCCTTCTATACCCACAGCCAGTTACACATTACTATAGGCATTGAGGCTCTGGGACTCCAGCTGGGGTGCTCCTGACCTCCTTCCCCATCCCCCTCTTTTCTTCCTCTCTTTACACCTTTCCCCTTCCTATCCACTTTGCCTTTCCTGCAAGGCAGGTCTCTGCTTCTATACTTCTCTCTTTTCTATGTAGTGAACCTAATATATTTCCATTTAACTCATAAGCGCCTATTGCCTACTTATTGGTGCTCAATTCTTCTTGTGTTTTATTTACATTGTTAATTTGTTATGGCACTATTACCGTGCCTTTTAGGTAGCGTTTTCCCGCCACCCTATAGGGTGGTAGGGGTGCGCAAAATCATGTATATATATGTGATTTTGCATTTCCGAGGCGGCCTAGGCTGTCAATCACCAGAGATTACTTACCGGCACCCAGTGAGCGCCGAGCATTACCGACAGGGGGGGGAGAGAACTGTAAAAAAAGTCCCAGTATATATACCGCCATTTGTAAATGCTATAACTTTCATGTAAACCAATTAATTTAGATGTATTGAGATTTTTATTTAGCAAAGACATCTAGCAGAATACATTTTGGCCGAAATTTATGCCGAAATTTGATTTTTTAAACTTTTTTACTAACAAATATAAAAGAAGTTGTGAGCGCTATGAAAACAAAAAAAGCAGCCACAGCATCAAAAAAGGATACCAAAGAACCTTACAAACCATATAACATAAAAGATGCGGCGCTATAGTATAAATAAAACGTCCAAAATATCAATATATGGTAGTTAGATGATTAATGTGATCACAAAAGTTATATCACAAGCAAAGTGACATGCGGTGCAAAACCAGTCCTTGTGACAGTTATTTTTCTTCAAAGTGCTGCTTCCATGCAGTAAACGTGAAAAGGATAAGGCTGTGCACTCACCAGATGCACAGTGTAACTGCGCATTTAGAGATATATTATCTCCACTAGATCCACAAGTAGCTTCAAGAGGTCAGGTCAGGCCAGATATTCCTCCACCAGCTGGATGTTGCTAGTAATCCACGGTCTCTCTCTTAGGTGGCTCTATAGGTGATAAGTGACTCACCAAGGGCCACAAAGAAAGGAGACCAATAGCATGATACCATTTTAAAAGATATTTATTTCATATACAGTATGATATAGGTGAGGAAAACAAACAATCACTGACCATGAGGTGAATAGAAAGATGGCCGCCGGGACCTCCGTGGTGCCGGCGGCAGAGAGATAGTGACGCTGTAGCTCCTACCTTGACGCGTTTTGTGCTAACCGCACATCATCAAAGGGGATAAGCTTCAGCGTCTGCTCCTGACTGTATCCATTAAATAACGTAAATGGCGCATGCGCATTACGAACGCGCCATTTTCCATAGGAGATATGTCTCCATATCGGGCGCCATTTTGCCGGAGACCAGCCTGATCTCACATGCGCGGGCGCCATTTTTAAGACCACAGGTGTGTGTCACTAAATCACCAGGGAAACCGAATATAATTGTGAAATAAACACTAAAAATTTATATAAAAATCCAGGTGAGCAGTGCCAGGACTCAATCCATAATAAGGCCCACACCTTAGAATGGGATTGACGAGTACTGTCAAAACGGACCACTGCGCATGTGCAGGATAATACTGGGATATATATAGAACTGATAATTCCTTATCCAAATATAAAATCATAATAAAATCTGATAATACCAGTGACACACACATTACAATAAGACAAATACAATCCAAACATGGATATAAATAAACTCATGAATATAAGTAAAAACGATAATATCTGTAAAACACATATTATAATACATATAATCATATACATATATTGTCCCTAAATTTTTTAATACGAAATACCACCGCAATATATTAAATATCATAAAAACACACAAATCTTAAAATTATTCTAAAAAACGCAATGACCAAAAAACGCATCAGTATATATATTTTTCCATATATATATATACTCTATGTATATACATAAAAAATTAATTAAACCACTTGGGGCGAATATATAAAAAGGCACAGAAATAAAATGTAAGGACATATAGGTCCGTATAAATTGCATATAGAAACCGATAAAAGTAAAGGTAAAAATAAGGAATAAAACCTGAAATCAAAAACGTGATTCAGAAGTTTCAACTGTTGTCTATAAAGCAGTTGATAGCCATATCAACATTTAATCCTCTGGGATACATAGATCCCATCTCAAATATCCACTTTGTTTCCAATTGAGAAACAGCCCTTTTCTTATTAACCTCCCTGGCGGTATGATTATTTCAGATTTTTGGTGCTGAAAGCGGTACCATTTTTTTGCATGGAAATATGTATTTTTTTTATTGTAGGCTGTAATTTTTAGGAAAAACTCACTGAAATCTGTCCGAACAAGAGTCTAGTAAACATCCCGGGTATGATAAAATTTGAAACACAAAATCATAAATTATAATTTAATAAATAATCATAAAAATAATAAAAAATTTAATTCAATAATATAATCAAACCAAAAACACTGAAATCTGAAATAGAGCGCCAAGTTCGCACATTGCTGAGCTCAGTCGCAAAATCGTTTTCAGTTTCTGATGACGAATTTCCCCCACGAATCATTATCACTCAATTCTGTAAGTGGTTCTGATTTACTATCGCTGTTCTCTAGCTGATCTAAACCGTTTTTGACCTAAAGGGACACTTTTTGGACGCCATGGACATTTCTCAGTTTCCAGGCAGAAAGAACAGACAAAATGCAGGCAGGGCGCAGGACAAAGCACTCGGGACAATATGTATGTGAAATAGGTTGAAACAGCAATGTTTTACTGTGTAAAATGAAAAAAAAAAAATGACATTTTTTAAAATTTTTAAATTTCCCGCCGCCGCCGGCGGCGGCGCCCGTACGTCCCGACGTCACAGGGACAGGAGACAGAAGCCGGATGCCGGCATCGGCCGGAGGAGATGGCCGGGGACGCTGCAGGGGACACATCGTGGGAGCGCAGGGTAAGGTAAGTGAAGAACACATGCCGGAGCAGCGCCGCATGGTATTCCCGAGTGTAGCTCGGGGTTACCGCTTTTGGTACTGAAATGTTACCCCGAGCTACACTCGGGAATACCGCCAAGGAGGTTAATACCTCTCCAGTGTTGATGTACAACATCTATGGCTATAAATTTAAGTGACGATGGGTCTCTATTATGGCAAAGCCTATAATGTTTTGAAAGAGAGTGTTCTTTAAATCCACGTTTTATATTATATACGTGTTCACGTAGACGATCTCGCAATCTCCTGGTAGTGTGACCTATATATTGCTTAGAACACGGACATTGGAGTAAATATACAACGTATCTGGTATTACATGATATAAAGCTCTTAATATCATATTGCTTATTAGTGGAGGTAGAGGTAAATTGATCAATTTTTCTCTTTCTATGGTCGCTACAGGTACAGATAACGCATTTATTACATGGAAAGAAACCCACTAAGCCATTAAAAAACTGAATCTTGGGGGGAGGGTCTATTACATTAGGCGCTATTTTGTTTCTCAAAGGAATAGCTCTTCTGAATGTGATTTCCGGTCTTTGTGGTAAAATTTTAGCAAGTGTTTGGTCTGCCATAAGAATTTTCCAATTATTCCTAATAATTTTTGTAACACTTTTATATTGGGATGAAAAGGTTGTTACAAAAGGACATACTTTAACAGATTTGTGTCCCGTGTTATTACCAAGCATCGTATCCCTGTCCATATTAGCAACTGATGTTAAAGTGCATGAAAGTGAGGATTCATCATAACCTTTTTCGATGAATCTCTCTTTTAGTATATCCGCTTGAGCAAAATATGTCTCAAGATCTGTGCAATTGCGACGGATCCTCAAAAACTGGCCTTTAGGAATGTTTGAAAGCCATGCCGGATGGTGGCAACTATTGACCGGAATATAGCCATTACGATCCGTTTGCTTGAAGAAGGATTTAGTACTAATGGTCCCTTCATGATTCATTAACGTGAGATCCAAAAAATTAATACTCACTGTACTATATTCATATGTCAATGTAATATTTTTCGTATTATTATTCAAAGTAATAAAAAAGTTTATAAGTGCCTGCTCGTCCCCTTTCCAAATCAATAAAATGTCATCAATGTACCTTTTATAAAAATACAATTCAGGCCAATCACGAGAATAAATAATGTCCTCCTCCCACCTGGCCATAAACAAATTAGCCAGGCTGGGAGCGAACTTTGCTCCCATCGCTACACCAGTAGTTTGCAGATAAAATTTACCGTCAAACCAAAAGTAATTTTTGGTCATTGCGAATTGTAAAAGGTCCATAATAAAAACTTTCTGTGAGGCAGGCATTTCATTAAGATCATTCAAATAAAATCTATGTATCCCAGAGGATTAAACGTTGATATGGATATCAACTGCTTTATAGACAACAGTTGAAACTTCTGAATCACGTTTTTGATTTCAGGTTTTATTCCTTATTGTTACCTTTACTTTTATCGGTTTCTATATGCAATTTATACGGACCTATATGTCCTTACATTTTATTTCTGTGCCTTTTTATATATTCGCCCCAAGTGGTTTAATTAATTTTTTATGTATATACATAGAGTATATATATATATGGAAAAATATATATACTGATGCGTTTTTTGGTCATTGCGTTTTTTAGAATAATTTTAAGATTTGTGTGTTTTTATGATATTTAATATATTGCGGTGGTATTTCGTATTAAAAAATTTAGGGACAATATATGTATATGATTATATGTATTATAATATGTGTTTTACAGATATTATCGTTTTTACTTATATTCATGAGTTTATTTATATCCATGTTTGGATTGTATTTGTCTTATTGTAATGTGTGTGTCACTGGTATTATCAGATTTTATTATGATTTTATATTTGGATAAGGAATTATCAGTTCTATATATATCCCAGTATTATCCTGCACATGCGCAGTGGTCCGTTTTGACGGTACTCGTCAATCCCATTCTAAGGTGTGGGCCTTATTATGGATTGAGTCCTGGCACTGCTCACCTGGATTTTTATATAAATTTTTAGTGTTTATTTCACAATTATATTCGGTTTCCCTGGTGATTTAGTGACACACACCTGTGGTCTTAAAAATGGCGCCCGCGCATGTGAGATCAGGCTGGTCTCCGGCAAAATGGCGCCCGATATGGAGACATATCTCCTATGGAAAATGGCGCGTTCGTAATGCGCATGCGCCATTTACGTTATTTAATGGATACAGTCAGGAGCAGACGCTGAAGCTTATCCCCTTTGATGATGTGCGGTTAGCACGAAACGCGTCAAGGTAGGAGCTACAGCGTCACTATCTCTCTGCCGCCGGCACCACGGAGGTCCCGGCGGCCATCTTTCTATTCACCTCATGGTCAGTGATTGTTTGTTTTCCTCACCTATATCATACTGTATATGAAATAAATATCTTTTAAAACGGTATCATGCTATTGGTCTCCTTTCTTTGTGGCCCTTGGTGAGTCACTTATCACCTATAGAGCCACCTAAGAGAGAGACCGTGAATTACTAGCAACATCCAGCTGGTGGAGGAATATCTGGCCTGACCTGACCTCTTGAAGCTACTTGTGGATCTAGTGGAGATAATATATCTCTAAATGCGCAGTTACACTGTGCATCTGGTGAGTGCACAGCCTTATCCTTTTCACGTTTACTGCATGGAAGCAGCACTTTGAAGAAAAATAACTGTCACAAGGACTGGTTTTGCACCGCATGTCACTTTGCTTGTGATATAACTTTTGTGATCACATTAATCATCTAACCACCATATATTGATATTTTGGACGTTTTATTTATACTATAGCGCCGCATCTTTTATGTTATAAACTTTTTTACTGTTTAATAGCAAAAAGTAAAAAATATAGTTTTTTTCTCAGAATTGTCGACCTTTTTTTTATAGCGCAAAAAATAAAAAGAGCACAGACGATCAAATACCACCAAAAGCTCTATTCATGGGGGGAAAAAAAAAGTATATAAATTTAATTTGGATGCAGCATTGCATGACTGCACAATTGTCAGTTAAAGTAACGCAGCACCGTAACGCAAAAAATGGCCTGGTCAGGAGGGGGGGGGGGTAAATCCTCTGGAGGGCAAGTGGTTAACTTACTGTTCTGTCTTTTACAACACCTCTCCTACACATTGTATGATTGTTACTGATTTGTAGCTGATACTCCTCTTCTATTTATACACTTGTTTAAAGTTACACGCTGTATTCTTTACAACCTTCAATAAAAATTATTGAAAGAGGAAAAAAATGAGTAAGTACATAGCATTGGATCCAGGACTGATTTTTTTTTTTTTTTGCATTAATGTGTGTTGCCAACCCATTCTCAGAGTGATATTAACCCCTCAGTTTTTAAACATTTTTAGCAGCCAATTTAGTCACCTACTGAATGTGAAGCTTCTTTGCCTTTTAGACCTTGTTTTAGCTGGTGCCATGACCACTGCCCCAGGCTTCCTGTATCTGGGTGGCTCCTTTCTCTTGCAGCATCCTGTGAAGTCACCCATGCATACATGGACTAGAGTGGTGTCTCCCTACTCTGAGCATCAACAGAAACACACAACCCTGTAGCCGAGGTTGTCAAGGCATTCCCCTGCTTCTCCCTCCTACTCCCTCTTCCTCCATCTTCCCATGTTCAAGCTAACAGACTGGCTGGTTACTGTACTGTTCACTGTTAAAGTCCTACTCTGGGGTTAAACTACATTTTTAACACCCCTCCCACCCCACTCTAACCTATACTGACAGTCGTTATTGCCCTTAACAGCAACACTTACTTATGTTCCCCATTTGGGTTCCTTATTGCCACCGTGGAGCAACTCACTAATCCAGCACTGCAATGGTGCCCCAAGACCACCAGTCCCCTACCACCCCCCTGTGTTGACATCAGTCCTCTTTTCACACCTGAGAGATCTCTGCCAGTGGCCATCCAATAAAAAGTGTTCACATCATGAAGACAGTGACATGGACACCTAAAGATACCTTACATAGATTCCGGAGTGGAGCTTTAACACTTTCCTGTAAAGCAGGGGTGCTCAACCTTTTGAAGAGCAATGGCCACTTAATTGAATGACAGCCTCAGCTGTCCCAGATCTCTGCCTCCTCATTGGCTGTGACAGCAAGCGGTAACGATTGGCTATCAATCACAGCCAGTCAGCCAATGAAGAGAGAGGGGGTGGGGCCAAGCTGCGGCTCTGTGTGTGAATGGTCACACGTAGCAACAGGTGCCCCCATAGCAAGCTGCTTGCTGTGAGGGCACCCGACAGGAGGGAGGGGCCAGGAGAGCCTGCGGGGGACCCGAGAAGAGGAGGATCCAGGCTGCTCTGTAAACCACTGTACACAGTAGGTAAGTATAGACATGTTTGTTATTTTCCACAAAAAAAAGAACCTTTAGAATAATTTTAATACCCTGTATTGTCCCCTTTAGCATCAATGGCAGTGTGCAGTCGTCTTTTGTCATAGTTGTCTATGAGGTCCCAAATTCTTGCAGGTGGTATAGCTACCCATTCATCTTGGCAAAATTCCTCCAGGTCATTCAAAGTCTTTGATCGTCTTGTATAAACTGTACACCGAACCATTTTTTTGCTGTAACCATTGGAAGGTCAACATGGCCTTGTGCTTAGGGTCATTGTCGTGCTGGAAAGCCCAAGAGCATCCCATGCGCAGCTTTGATGCAAATTGTCTGCCAGTGAAACTTCTCGGGTTTACTGGCCAATGCAACCCATGACGTATTATGCCTCAAGATGTGTAGTAGCCTCCTTCCCTTACTGTGCCCCATAGTAATCATACATGGTGCAGAGTGGCAATATCGAGTACAGAGACAGCAGGTTAAGTTAACTGATTCATTTGGATTTCTTCGGTTTTCAAGGGCATGCAGTGTTGAACATACTGTTAAGTAACATGACTAATGTACAGGTAAATACATTGTATGCATCTTGCATGTTCCAGTGTTGCAGTCCTGCTTCACGATTTTAAGCATGTCTTTGCCTGCTAATGAGGATTTGGCTAATGTCCTTGT
This sequence comes from Staurois parvus, assembly GCF_062004578.1. Taxonomy (NCBI): domain Eukaryota; kingdom Metazoa; phylum Chordata; class Amphibia; order Anura; family Ranidae; genus Staurois; species Staurois parvus. The sequence goes on along the minus strand of NW_028317894.1, from coordinate 7,050,837 downwards.
TTCTTCTTTTTCTCTAGCATGGTTTTTCTTTTTGTTTTTTTCTTTTTCCTGTGTTTTTGTAAAGGAAATGTTAAAATAAAAATGGAAACTTGTTGGCTTTCTAATAAAAAATATTTGATCTAAAGAAAAAATTGTCTGCCAGTATTTTCAGATAACATTTGTTATTGCATTCATCTTGTTATCAATTCTCACAAGATTCAAAATTAGAGCTCAAACACCCCCAAAACATCAATGAGTCACCACCATACTTTACAGTGGGGATGGAATTCTTGTCTCTATAAGCATTATAGACCCCTCTCCAAACATAGAGCTTATGTTGTGACCATAAAGCTCTCTTTTGGTCTTTTCACTCCAGATTACAGTGTGCCAGAAGCTGTGTTTCGTGTCATGGTATTGTCGGGCATATTGTAACCAGGCTTTTTTTGTGGGATTGGTGCACTAAAGGCTTCTTTCTGGCAACTTGACCATGCAGCTTATTTTTGTTCAAGTAGATTGTATCGTGCTCCTTGAAACAACCACGCCGTCTTTATTCAGAGCAGCCTATATTTCTCCTGTGGTTACCTGTTGGTTTTTCTTTGTATCCCAAACATCTTGGGGTTTATTTACTAAAGCTGGAGAGTCCAAAATCAGACTCCCTTCTGCATAGAAACCAATCAGCTTCTAACCTCAGCTTGTTCAATGAAGCTTTGGCAATGAAACCTGGAAGCTGATTGGTTTCTATGCAGAAGGGAGTCTGATTTTGGACTCTCCAGCTTTAGTAAATAAACCCCCTTCTGTCAGTTGTGCCTGCAATCTTTTTTGGTCTACCTGAGCTTGGCTTGGTATCAAAAGATCCTTAAATTTTCCACATTTTAATAAGTGATTGAACAGTACTGACTGGCATATATAAGGCTTTGGATATCTTTATATATCCTTTTCCATCTTTGTAGAATTCCATTACCGTGTTATGCAGGTCTTTTGACAGTTCTTTTCCGCTCCCCATGGCTCAGTATCTAGACTGCTCAGTGCATCCACATGACAGCTAACAAACTCATTGACTATTTATGCAAAGACACTAACTGTAATTTAAAAAGCCACAGATGTGGGAAATTAACCTTTTAATTGGCATTTTAACCTGTGTGTGTCACTTTGTGTGTCTGTACCAAAGCCAAACATTCCAGGGTATGTAAACGTTTGATCATGGCCATTTGAATGATTTCTTTTATCATTATGATCTGAAAAGGAGCCAAACTACTATGTGATAATAATTGGCTTCATGTGATCACTAACCTTAAATAAAAGACAGTTTTTGGCATGATCAGCCATATTTTCAATATCAATGCCATAATTTCCAGATTTCTGCCAGGGTATGTAAACTTTTGAGCACAACTGTAGATAGAAAGGTATATTATTTTTACTTGTTTTAAACTTTTTTTAAATTTAAATTTCTTCATCTGCTTCCTAGTTTTGTGGCCAAGGGATGTGGTTTACGTCTGCCTGGAGTTCAGCTATAACTATTACCTGTTAAAGTGAAGCCCTGGATGATGTGAATTACATAAATATTTTATTTTTCTGTATTGTATTGGAAGCTGCAATAACTGTTTCCATAAAAACAAGATTGCTGTCATTTTGTGTTGCAGTGATCATACATTTTTCATAGTGTAAAAAAAGCGAAGCATTTATTGCTTTCTAAATCAAGGCATTTCACTGTCAATAAGAAAGTGGGAGTGGGCTGATAAGAACAAGCCAGGGTCACTAACCTAGGCACTGGGAGCTGTTCTGCCATTTTGCCCTGAGAAGTAAAGAAAACCGGTTATAAATCTGGGCAATTTAAATAAAGGATATGTCAATATGTTACCAATTTATAAATTGATATTACTTTCCATGGAAAAAAAAATGTCAAAATGGCCAGAGATTTAGCCAGCTGACATTGTAGGAGAATCTCAACGTTTCCAGTAAGTGAGTTGAGTGTGGCCCTGCTCACTCCTGCCTCTCGAGCTTCCCTTTTGGTCAGTGAGGGTGCTCATCACATCAAGTGATTTAACGTGACTCTTTCCATTCCCAAGGCATGTAAATGTACTGGTACCTTCCTAATCTGCTGCATCACCAAGAACTGAGTGGTCATGTACTTGCTCAGTTCTTGGTCTTAGAGTTTATTTTTTATTTATTTATTTCAGGTACTTATATAGCACTGTCAATTTACACAGCACTTTACATATATATTGTACATTCACATCAGTCCCTAACCCTCAAGGGGTGTACAATCTAAGGTCCCTAACTTACATACACATATTAGGGCCAATTTAGACAGGATCCAATTAACCTACCAGCATGTCTTTGGAGTGTGGGAGGAAACCAGAGCACCCAGAGGAAACCCACGCAAGCACAGGGAGAACATGCAAACTCCATGCAGGAGGCGCCATGGTCAGGAATCAAACCCATCACCCATTTACTGTAAGGCAGACGTGCTAACCACTAAGCCACTGTGCCGCCCAAGTTGATGTGGGACAGCTGCAGCATGGAGGCGAGTATGTATATTTGTTCATTTCAAATCCCACACTTCTCTTTCAAATGTCAGTAGCTAAGCCCTCATCTCCTCTATCCACTCCACCAGGCCAATAATGTATGTACATAGCAGAGATAATGGCTGTCACGGGAAAGGCAGAGTTGTCTTTGACATATGGTCCATGACTGCCAGTTTGGCTTTACATTCTCTATGCTATTTGAGAGACAAGATGGCAGCACCCAATGGGAATATAACTGGGTCTCTGGGGACAGACTTGTATTGTTGTTTTGCTTATAAGCTCAATAATTGTAAATTTGCTATCGGCCCACTCCCACCCAACATTTGCATTTGAAGGAGCTGGACAGAAGATTTTAAGCTGCATCCAAATAGATGCATTGTTTAGTTATTCAGACAGCTGCTGATACTGGCTGTCAGAACACAAATGCTGCAGTAGATTTTTTGTTTTTTATGCCTGAACGCCCCTCCACGTTAGCCTATGTGCCCATGCACATATAGAAGAGTTTAGAGGAAGGGGTGTCTAGAGGCAGAAAAAAAACACTGCCAATGCATCCAGGAGCAGTGGCGATTTGGCAGAAAAAACTCTTGACATGTGTAAATATGTGTTACCACTAGGTGCAGTTAGCGCTTTAATTCACCGCAATGGCCATAATAATAATTTACTAATTTAATGCCCAAGCGTTTGACGCGCCTAAACACGTTACACGTGTTTACAAGTGTTTTTTCTGCCAAAACACTGCTGCCAGGAGGGAAGGCATCTAGGAGAGATAGCAAAAATGTCTAGTGTGCATGAGACCAAAGGATAAAACAAAAATAAAATAAATAAATTTCATAGAGGTAATGCCCTTGGGGTGGTTTGAAGTTTCAAGGAGTGCTTAAAAGGCCAAAGAACTAAAAACTGAACTGTAAAAAAAAAAATACCATTCGTAAATTTCTGGAACCACATTGGGTTATAGTTTAAAGTTATGGTAGGAAATCTCCTATGCAGGAGAACTGCTGTGCTGTGCACAACAGGCCCCATAGTGACAGAATGGCAAGGCCTTTTGACTCTGTGGTCTCCATAATAAAAGCTGAGATCTGTACAATTCTACAATAACTAGCAGCACAACATAAGTGCATAAAAGCTTTCATAGCTATGCGCAATAATTTTATCCAATATCACCTAACGCTGTTGCAGAGTGAATAAATGATGCATGCGTAGTGTGAGCCCCAGGCAGATGTATTATTGGTTTCCACATTAGATGAAAGCCTGATGCTCATAGATGACCACTAAGCGACATTTTAGCTTCGGCCTGTTCCTTCAACAGGTGCTGTTGCTATAGAGCATTGTTTCTCAACCTTTTTTCACTCAAGGGAACCTTTACAATCCTGCACAAGGTACCCTATTCTAAAATGTAAAAACTAAACTAATAGTTTTACATAATGCAGAACCATCCACATATGTAGGATATTCAACATTAGAGGTGATTTTGACAAAGCAATATAGTTTTGCACACTGGTACTGACTAGCATTCCAAGGGTGGCAAGGGTGACTTTGAAGCTATTGTTCACCACTTCCCATAATCTGAGATGAAAACTTTCTTCCCAAAGGGGTGGTAAACAGAACACTCTGGGACTTTTCAGGTGAATAATATCTCAGGAAATTACCATCAAAGCTCCATCATTTCCTAAAAAAACTAATTTTATTGTTCTTGACCCAGAAGGAACCGGAGTCAGAAACCGGATCATACCCCTGATGCAGTGGAGAGAGAAAAAGGTAACAACGTAGGGCACCATAACATATAAATGAAAGATCATGTTGTAGAGTGGGCACAGCCATCAAAGGAAGCAAATCCAAATGGTAACCAAGCCAGGTCACAAGAGTTCAGCACAGCCCAGCTACAGCAATGTGTTGCAAAAAGGTCTATATTCAGGAAGTCTTTGCTTCTTTTTACTTTCTTAAAAAGGAGCTCCAGTCTCCCCCCCAAAAAAGTAAAAGTTAGCAGCTACAAATACTGTAGCTACTGACTTTTAATATAAGGACACTTACCTGTCCAGAGATCCAGCGGTGTGCTCACCTGAGCTGATTCTTCAACGGTGATTTGGCCTCTGAAAAGCATTGCAATTGGCCAAAGCATCCTGGACATCTGACAGCAGCTTTGACAGATTGAGTCTCCTGTGGCATCTCCCCGTGGCTTGCCTGGATACCTGCTTTGGCTTCATGGCACTTTCTGCAGCGATTTTAGTAGGGGCTGAACTTTGGACTGGGGGCTCCATGCCTGTCATTAGCGATGATTGTGAGTGCAATACTGTCTCATTTTAACCCTTTTATTGAATAAACATTGCTACATTGTTGGCAGCTTGGAGTCTCTCTCTCCCTCTCCTCTCTTGCAGTGAGGGAAACCGCATGAGATTCGGACAAGAATTGCACCTTATTCCTATTCAAGTCCCATGCAATTTTTTGCGGTGCAATTTGAGCCCATTCATTTTGTATGGGCTCAAATCTCACTACAAAGGTATGGGTAAGTGGTACCGGCGAGTACTTGAGTACAAGTACTCACCGATAAAAAAACAGGTATTGGTGCATCCGTAAACTCTGTATAGCATCAAACGTGTAACGTATCTAAAATCAAAACTTTTTTCAGTTTTGGATAGAGTAGGGAATGGTTGAAACTATTGTCAGATTGTTTTTGTTTCTCATTAAGAAGAATTTTCTTTTACTTCCTGTCCTGCAGAGAAAACAGGACGTGAGAGGAAATCTCTCTAAAGTCAGGGAAATTTCCTCTTAGACAGCTGTGACTGGAACAGATGTCCCCATTGGAAGGTTTCACCTCTATTCGGGGCTTAGTGGTATCCCAAAATTTGGAATTTTTCCTTACATCTAGTCCCATTGCTAATGGTCACTAAGACAAAAAGAGAGATTGAATGTAAACAGTGGGGACACAGGCTGCAAGAAAAACTTAAAAGTTAATTATACCATACCATATACAGTAGGTGTTTTGACATCTTTGTTTATAAATTGAGAAGTGCAAAAGATGTAAAAGGCAGGCAATACTATAACTTTGACCAGAAAACCAAGAAAGGTATGTAGAAAGGATATGTTTCATATTCAATATTGACTGGACTGTCCCGTAAAGCAATAGAACAAGTGCATGGATACATATCTTGCATTTGTCCTAGGGCCCATTCACACCTAGTGAACTGCAATATTGTGTGCCGGACCATGCACTTTAACACAGTGCACTTCAGTGTGAGGTAATTTGTACTTGCCATTCAATTTGGTTGGTACCCCAATGTACATACACAATGCACCTGCCCTATGATGCAGCAGAGTTGGCCACAATACCAGCATGATTCCGTCTGCATTCTGTCAGAATGTGTGCTGTGATGCATGCGTTACTGCAGCACAGTATAGTGTGTCCAGGCACTTACTGACAGTACTGGCAGAAACAGCTGGAATTGTAGATTTACAGTGCTCAGAATAAATGAGTATACCCCAACAAATTTGTCAGAAAACCCTAACGTTCCTTTCAGAATCAACATTTTGTATGGGACACTATACTACAAAATACAGTGGGGCAAAAAAGTATTTAGTCAGTCACCAATTGTGCAAGTTCTCCCACTTAAAAAGATGAGAGAGGCCTGTAATTGGCATCATAGGTAGACCTCAACTATGAGAGACAAAATGAGAAAAAAAATCCAGACAATCACATTGGCTGACTTGGAAAGAATTTATTTGCAAATTATGGTGGAAAATAAGTATTTGGTCACCTACAAACAAGCAAGATTTAAGGCTGGTACTTGGGGATCAGGTTGGTGAGGTAGTCAGGGGCAGTGTTGTGAACGGCTTTGTAGGTCAGGATTAGAAGTTTAAATTTGATGCGTTGGGCAATCGGGAGCCAGTGGAGGGAGAGGCAGAGGGGGGTGGCAGAGGTGGAGCGGGTGGTGAGGTGGATGAGTCTGGCCGCTGAGTTCAGGATGGTCTGGAGCGGGGAGAGCCTGCTCTTGGGTAGGCCAATGAGAAGAGAGTTGCAGTAGTCAAGGCGTGAGATGATGAGGGAGTGTACAAGAAGTTTGGTGGTGTCTGGGGTGAGGAAGGCACGTATCTTGGCAATATTGCGGAGATGGAGCCTGCAGGTGTTTGTAAGTGATTTGACATGAGGGAGGAAGGAGAGGTTCGAGTCAAGAATGACGCCAAGGACTTTGGCTTGCGGGGCGGGAATGATAGTGGTGTTGGTGGTGGTGATGGATAGGCTGGGGGGGGGGTGTGGGCAGGGGGAAAGACGAGGAGTTCGGTTTTGGAGAGGTTAAGCTTGAGGAAATGGAGCAACATCCAGTCTGAGATGTCGTTTAGGAGGTGAGTGATGCGGGCGGAGATAGTGGGGGTGAGGAGAGGGGTGGAGAGGTAGATTTGGGTGTCGTCAGCATAGAGGTGAATTGAAGCCATGGGAGTGTATGAGTGTGCCCAGGGAGGAGGTGTAGATGGAGAAGAGAAGTGGTCCAAGGACAGAGCCTTGGGGGACCCCAACAGAGAGGGGGAGGGAGAGGGAGGTGGTACCATTGTAGGTGACGCTGAAGGAGCGTCGGGATAGGTAGGATGAGAACCAGGAGAGAGCGGTATCTCTGATGCCAAGGGAGAGTAGTTTATTAAGGAGGAGGGGGTGGTCGACTGTGTCGAAGGCCGCAGAGAGGTCCAGGAGAAGGAGGACAGAGTAGTCGCCCTTGGCTTTGGCGTTTAGTAGGTCGTTAGTGATTTTGAGGAGGGCAGTTTCAGTGGAGTGTAAGGGACGGAAGCCGGACTCTAATGGGTCAAGGAGGTTATTGTCAATAAGGTGGGCGCTTAGGCGATCGTAGACTATGCGCTCAAGGAGCTTGGAGGTGAGTGGCAGCAGGGAGATGGGTCTGAAGTTGTTGGGGTCCGCGGGATCCAGGGAGGGCTTTTTGAGGATGGGGGTGATATGTGCGTGCTTTAGGGGGGAGGGGAATGCGCCAGTAGAGAGGAAAAGCTTTACTTATCAGTTAGAATACTGTAGCAAAAGTGCTAAAAAAATTTAAAGCGGAGTTCCACTCACACTGTAAAAAAATAAAAGTCAGCAGCTACAGAAACAGCCACTCACCTGTCCCACAATCCTGCGGTGTCCTCCCCGCAGCCTGTTTCATCTGCCATCCTGTGTTCCAGGCACCGGCATTTTTAGTGTGGGCACCTGGCTGTGACAGCGTGTGGCTTCTCAACCAGGTGGCCACTGCGCAAGCGCGAGTAGCACTGACCTTCCTGAATGGCCCCGTAGTCTTCTGGGACCTGTCACATGTCCCAGAAGACTATGGGGAGGGCTGATAATAGGGCAACGTCCGTTTCCGATCACCTAGGCAATCGCAGCGGAAGTGGGGGCGGGTACCTGTCAATTTTGGGTACCCACTCCCCAAAGGTGCCAATCCTTAATGGAGAGCGGGAGACCAGTTTTTGAAGTGGAACTTCCTCTTTTGGGTGGAACTCCACTTTAACAGAGATGGAACTGCAACCATCTCACAGAGATGTCCAGGCTGTCCACAGAAGTTAACACCTTGACAGGAGCGTCTTCTGATGAGAAGAGTTGAAGAAAATCATCATGCAAGTTCATTGCAGTTAGCTAAAGAAGTATAAAGCCAAACTGGGGTGATTGTTTCCCATGACACAATACGGTGTACACTGCAGAGGAATGGAATGCATGGGTGCCATCCACGAAGGAAGCCTCTCCTAAAGCCCATGCACAAAAGAGCCTCCTAGAATTTGCCAGGGCCCATGGTAAAAAAGAAGAAGACTACTGGGAATCTGTACTCTGGAGTGATGAGACCAAGATAAATGTTTTCGGAACTGATAGCTTCTGTAGTTGTATAGCATTGCTAAGGTGAGGAGTACAAAGTAAAATTCATGGTGCCTACAGTGAATCATGGTGGTGATAGTATCCTTCTGTGGGGCTGCATGAGTGCTGCTGGTGTCAGGGAGCTGCATTTCATTGATGGTATCATGAATTCACAGATGTACTGCTCTATATTGAAAGAGAAGGTGCTACCATCACTCATGCACATGGTCGTCGTGCACCTTTTCAACATGACAATGATCCAAAACACACATCTAAGGCCACTGTTGCATTTCTGAAGAACAGGATGAAAGTGATTCAGTGGCCAAGTATGTCTCCTAATATGAACCCAATCAAACACCTATGGGGGATTCTGAAGAGGTCGTTCTTGAAGAATGAAAAAAGATTGATGTTGCAATATGTCGCCAACTTGTTCATTCCATGCCTAGAAGACTTGGTGCTGTCCTTACAAATCATGGGGATCATACAAAATACTAGATGTAGTAGTTTTTGTTGTGGGGTGTATTCATTTTTGCATCAACTAATTTGAGTAAAACTGAAGATTTTGTAATCCAAGTTATATTATTAACCTTACTTTCATGTAATGAGCTAAACAAATGTTCTATAAAACTTTTTGTCAGAATTTTGGAAATTGTTCTTGTGTTCATTGAAATATTGATTAAAATCTTACTTTTCAAAAGGGGTGTACTCATTTATGCTGAGCACTGTATTACTGGGAGTGAGGGGTCCATTCTGTCTGCTTCAGGTAACACAATTAATAAAAATGACCCTGATCGTGTCCCCTCCAAAGGTGAAGTTAGATTTTCATTCAAACATTAGCATGGAAATAGTGAAAAATTGTACTTCATATAGTTAAAAATGGCACATGCCATAGGGGTCAGGGGCGGACTGACCATTTGGAAACTCGGGCACTTCCCGAGGGCCCGGGGCAGTAGGGGGCCCCATGAGATGCCCCTGGTACCTTTTTCATAGGCTTTTTTGAGTTTGGGCAAAGACACAGAGGCCCCATGATCCCCTATTGCCCGGGGGCCCCATGATCTGTCAGTCCGCCCCTGGGTTGAACTAGATCAACCAACTCTTTGTTACCATCATTGAGTCAACTGTTTTAAAATTTCATCCACAGATGCTACTTGAATAGAATCTTGAATGCATTAAACAGCTTTCATTACAATACGTTTGATTCTTCCTTTCATTCAAGAAAATATTTCCGTTCTGTTCCTTCAGATTTTCTCACCACAGTGAACACCGAACATCGATTTGATATCACCAACCATTAGAAAACCAAAGGTTCCAAAAATTAAATTTTTGTAAACAAAATTCCACTGGTGTACGACCAGCCAAGTGACATATCCCAAGTTTGTGTCACTCAGACTTGTTAGCTCTTTGAAGAACATGACAAGTTGATCAGGATGTGTTTCTGTCACTCCAGCTTCCCCTCCTGACACCTCGAGTGAGAAAACACAAGCTGATTCCTGTGAGGAAACCTCATCTTCCCAAATATATGTCTGCCCTCTGAATCCCAATAAAAGCCAAGGGCAACTTCCTTTCTTTTCAGGGACTAGAATAACATAACAGACACCAGTATACTGTACACTATAAACTTCTATTCTAATGAAAACCCTTAGAAAATAAAATATTGTACATGAGTAACCAATCAGATAATATGTTTCCCAGTACCTATCGCTAAATATTTATGATTGCAGTTAATGTGTTACTAAAGGCAAAATAAAACAAAATATACTATGCAGTTGTCACAAGCATTAACACAGCAGTCTTTGTTTTTTTTAGACCCCCTGTAACTTAGTTTTTTCTTATCCTTCTGTCCTTCGACAGATCAAGCTGTCCAGCAAAAATGGCAGTGAGAGGTTTGAGACAAACCATTTAACACAGGGGTGCTTGCAATGATCAGCTATTATTCAGTAAAAATGGTTGCAAAGGCTCAAGGTTTTTTACCTTCATGCATTCTATGCATGAAGGTAAAAAACCTTCTGTGTGCAGCAGCAGCAGCCTACCCCAACCCCCTAATGCTTACCTGAGCCCCATCTTGAGCCACTAGATGCACATTATTTGTAGCTGATGACTTTTAAATTTTTGTTAGCAGGGTGAAGATTCTCTTTAGTACAAAAAATGGCCACTGCCCCAGTCTATAACTGGCCTTCAGACTGGCCGGTTATAGACTGGGGCAGTGGCCATTTTTTGTTCTGTTGAACTGTTAGCCGAGGGGGCGCACGGGGGGCACACTGGACACCTTAGCTGCCATTGTTCTACATGCTGGGTGCCCAGTGCACTCCTGTACCTTTTAAGGAGGGGTGGGCTCCCTCAGGTTCACCTGCCCTTGGTCTACCCATTAAATACATGTGCCTCTACTATGGGGGTTGTTAAAATTGGAGAGTTAGGAACTACAGAATACTGGGGTGCCGTGACTTGGCTCTGTAGCTTATGAGTGTGCTAACTAAACCCCTGCTTTTACCGCATACTGTTAGACAGGTTAATTCAGTTTGTTTGCAGGCTGGCTGGCAAGTTAGAACTTGGAATTTTTCTTTTTTGAAGATTCTCTTTAACCAGATGCGGTGAGACTGTGCTGGGCAGTTATACCAGAGCAGACCCACAGCATGACAAGACAAAATCCCTTGTCTCCTGTGTACCAAGTTCACACCACTGTGTTGCGGTGGGATGTGGGCACAATGTACTGAAAAAAAGTCCTGCGTGCAGTACTGTTTTCATCACACTACAGCACCACACAGTGGCCAATGGAACTTTATGAAATGTCTGTGTGATAGTTCAATAAAGTTTGTTTTAAAAAAAGTAAACAGTGAGGTGATCTCACCGCCATTATAACGCAGCAGCTGGTGTGAATCAACCCTTAACACTTCCTAAGGGACTGCTGCTACTTTTTTTATTACACTTTGTGAATATCTCATCCATCAATTATCTCAATCAGAAAAGTAAAAACATCAGATAAGTTCACATCATACATTTTCATTTTATAACATTATTATTATACAGGATTTAAATAACAGTTTGCTCAGCGCTTTACAATATATAACATTGGCATTATAATAAGAATACAAGCAATATTTATATTTGACCATCCAATATAACCTCCTTTGGTGTTGTGAGTTCTACCTGTCTAATGGTCATCTGGATTCCCTGCACGCTTTGCAGCTTCTCCTCTGCTGTTAGCTTTCAATTTCTAAGGACTACATATCCCATGGTACCTTGCTTCCTGCAAGCAGTGATTACTGTACTGACTCCGCCTCCTGAAACTCCTCCTCTCAGCGCCTCTGTAGGTCAGAAGGCATGTTCTGTGAAATGTGTGACACAGCAGTGCCTACTCACAGGCAGTGGTGTATTTATCTTTTGTGCTGCCCTAAGCAAAACACAAAAATTGGATGCCCCTCCCTGGCAGAAAGAGAGCCTCGAACTGACCAACACCAGACCGCCCTGTGGAGAGAGCCTGATAGTGACCAACAACACTCCTGCCCCATCCCCCCCCCACAGAAGAGAGCTTCCCACTCAAAACAGTACTCAAGTTCCTCTTTAAGCATTCATCCACACTAGCAGTTGGGGGTTGCATAAAATCCCCTGGATGAACTGCTCCTTTACTCCCCCCCCCCAATTTGTTTCTCTTTTAGCTGTAATGGCAGAGCAGGAGGGGTGTACACATGTTGTGGCACGTTGCTTCATGGCCATTGCAGGAATTATATCTCCTGTCACTTTTGGTGGGCGTAGAGCCCACTGAACGTGACCCATTTAAGTGAATCTGATCCCCCCTGCAACATGTGCTAGTACGGGGTTGAAGAATATAAACAGGCAATGACGAGACAATACAACCCCTGTTCCCTGCCTGTCAATTTCTGAATGCCGGCCACTCATCAGTAAGCAAAGCATGTGCCATAACTACAACAGAAAAAAAACAGATCTCTTGCCCTGCCAGGGCTGTGCACTGTGACTGAGCTGTGTAAATCTCAGAACTGGACGGACAGCAATACAATTTGTTTGCCTGGTAAGCAGCTCCTGTATATTTCAGTTTTGCATAAAGCAACTGAGAGCAGTTTACCAAACTTTTGGGAATCATAAAAAGGTACAAGCATGCACTAAACCCCCTGCTAATTATTGTAAAAAGTAAAGAAATAAAGAAAAGAACAAAGCATTGTTTACTATAAAAAAAAAATAATTGTGTTTATATGATACTGGACTAGTGGGAAATAAATGAATGTCACCTCCCTGCCCAGAGTTTCTAGAAAGTCTGTTGATCAACTCTGCCAGCATTATAGGGGAGAATTATAACCTCGACTGAAATAGTCTCCATTTTTCATAGACCTTTATCACCGCATTTAATTAAAAATAATAAAAACTCGGGACGGAGGTTTGCTGCAACCAGAAAGCAACTATGCTGGAACAGGTTATAGCTGGAGCCCTTTATCAGTTTTATGTAGCTACTAAACAGCTAAAAGTACAGGGAGGATATCATTTTACTGGACTAGGTGCTTTAACATTATAGACGGGATGAAATAAATGGTGACACTCATATTTTCCCACCCTCATTTTGCGGGATTGAGGGCCACATTGTTTGAGTTAATTCACAGCCCACGTGTTGTTATTTTGTTGCCCACCAGTGTCATAAACAGGAAGATTTGTGCCTGGAGTAAAAAAGCAATTTCTCTTATAATATTGTGGGGAATTTATTTGCTGGCAAGGGGGCCGTAACAGCCAAAGGATTGTAGAATGCTCTTAGAGTGACCTTGGCCAGTTTAGAGCGCCATCCATCATGGAACATCAATGCAACAGTGTGTTATCATTGGAGGATGATTGGGATTCAAGTGGTCTATTAAACAATTTTTAATTTTTTTTTTTGCATTTAAATTTTTTATTTTTCATCTTTAACATGATTCCACTGTGTGCATATTTCTAGAATTCCAGTGCAGAAAACAGAACTGCATTGCACTGAATAAAGTTCTTTAAAGAGAACCTGTACTTTACTCTGCAGTGAGGTCAACACAAGGTTACTATGCCACCAGAGTACGCCTCTAAATGTCTATGCAAGCTTCTGCTTTCTGAAAGTTGCACAAGACTCAACAAGCCCCCACTTCCACTTTATTGTGATAGGTATTTGCATATAAAGCGCTGTCAAACCCATTCTGTAGAAGCATTGCAAGGCCAAGAAATGATCGATTCAAACCCAGCACCAGCACTCACTATGCCTTTCAGAAGATACATTGGAGTAAGGTCATTTTGTGGGTATTTCTCCTGTCCTGGCACTTCAGGGACTCAGGGAGTATGATAAGTAATATATGCTTAGTTTAATGCACCTTGAAAGCCCAAAGGGGCTCCTTGGGTTTTGGGCCTCTCTATGCATCTAGGCTGTGAAAAACTCTCACACATGTCGTAACCCAATACTCGGGAGGAATACTAGAATACTAGAGTGTGTTATGGGGTATAATTATAAGTATAAACAAATTTTGGCTCTTACACTCACCTAATTGCAAACAATATCATATATTATTCCAGTCCATATTCGTATATAAAACATAAAGTCCCTCCTAGATTGTAAGCTCCAAGGAGCAGGGTCCTCCTACCCCTCTTGTATTGAACTGTATTGTTGCTGTATTGTCTCCCGTTATATTGTAAAGCGCTGAGCAAACTGTTGGCGTTATATAAATCCTGTATAATAATAATAAAGTGCAAAACAACTACATTAACACGTCCTACACCACTATTTGTGTATTAAAGTGCCACATATGGTGCTTAGTTATTCTTCTTCCTCCTATTTGGTTACTTCAGTGCTCCACCATGTGTAACACTCCAATGCACTCACTACAAATCTATGACCCTTTATTTAAAAGGAAGGTCATAAGCACTATTATCCAAGGATCCAGATTCAGCTCCCAGCCGGTATCTTCCCTTGCTATGGACCTCTTTCACAGAGTGATATACAACTCTCCTTCAGCAAGTAATCAATGTGTGCCAGAAAACAAATAGCCTCATAGTGTAGTATTTATTAAAAAGTTAAAACTCTCAGGAAAATGTATAGGAATATCACTCACATTTACTGGTGCCCATTTTCTCAGCACTCAGCCTCTAGCAATTGTCGCCGTTCTGCTCTTTGGAGCCCGCATGCTTCCAGTCACCGGAACCAGAAATAACTTCACCACATAGACCAGATATAGCAGATGTGTTACTGCCTCTACATGTTTCACCATCACGGTCTATTTCCGGTTCTAGCAAAAGTAACAAAATAAACCATTTAACATCTACAGGGGTGCTTACAATAGTCAGCTTTTATTCATTTGTGTAAAATCTTTATCCCAGAAGGAAAAACATATTGCTGTAACTGCTTTAAACATGTTAGCTGGGGTTCAGCTTTTTTCTGTTGGCCCAGTCCATCTAAATCTGCCAGTACATCTAACACTACTCTCGTCCCAGATTGACAATACTTCTGTCCAGAGGTGTCTCCATTGTGCCTCCAGCCAGAATAGAGACACTCAAATACAGGAAGTGTGTTACTGGCCAGATCACCAAGTGAAAAAAAAGAAAATAACCCTAAAAAGGAAATCGAATGTATCCGCTACATTTAGGGATTGGTAAACTGCAATATATTACAATACATTGCAGTAAATAATTTGTGTATGGACAGTTTTAGTGCCAGTTCATATAAAAACAGTCCAAAAAAATCTATAAAAATCGGATTTTATTATAATTTCATATAAAACATTTTCTTAATTGAAAGCAGAAGACTCCGGTCTTATCTATACAGCTAGATTACTGTATACAGCTAGTTGTGTAGATAATCTAGTTGTGTAGATAAGACCGGAGTCTTCTTCTTTTAAATAAAAAAATGTGTTACAATAACATCGGATTTTTTTTATTTTTTGGACTTTTTTTATATATATTTTTTCGTTGCTGCGTGAAAGTCCCAGGGGAGATTTTTTGTTGTCCTCCAATACTGTTTTAGGGATGAAGCAGCAGGTTATTCATAAGGACATCACCCCTTTTTTCTGTATACGTTCCAGTTTAAAAAAAAAACCTGTAGAACATGCTGCATTTTTTCTGCCATGAACTGTACCGGAACGCGGTAAAATGTATCAAAAATGCACTGGAACACACATGTCTTTTTTTAAGCTGAAGAAAAAGAAAGGGGAAAACATTACCTGGAACGCATCATAAACGCATTAAATTCACACTGGAACACGTCAAAAATGCACCAAAATTTTGGATCGAGTAGGGGAGGGTTAAAACCCCTGTCAGGTGTCTTTTCCCATTGGATTTTCCTTCATAACCTGTCCTGCAGACACAACAGAGGTGAGAGGAAATCTCTCCAAAGTGAGGAAATCCCCTATTAGGGATTTATCATCAGGACAGGTGTCACTATTGTATAATTTCCCTTCTATTCCTCTTCTGGAGACAACTCAAAGTTTTGGATTTTCCAAACCAGTAAAAGTGGCTACCAGGGCAAATAGAGTGGGTAATCTCCCCCAACGGGGACACAGGCGGCAATCAAAAGATGACATGGTTCTATCCATTCCCTACTTTATACAAAAATGACAAAAAAATCTTCTTTAGATACAGTTTAATCATTGGAGAGACTATGTGCATCTCCAGTACCTTCCTCCTACACAGCTATATGTTTATCACTTACTGTATAGACAGGTGCTCTTTAATATGGACAACTTCCCCATGATTTAAAGATTATAAAATGACTGGGGCTAAAAATACTGACATTATTCTCTCTATTTTTGTCTGCAAAGGAGGCTTTGTTTTTTCTTTGTGATGAATATTATGTGGCAGGCTACCAACAATCACTAAAATGAAATGCAAACAACCAATTCTGAATAGTTTGTTAAACCTCATTATGTGGGCAGTTGAAACGATCCAAGTATAATTTGTATTCTCTTTGTATGTATAACTCTGACCTTACAAAGGATAAAATGTATAAGCTGCTGAGAGACAAGTTTAGAGACCTTAGAATTGTTGTGGAGGATGCGTACTACCTGGGGCAGACTGACAACTCATGGGGCCCCTGGGCAATAGGGGATCATGGGGCCCCTATGTCCTTGCCCACACTCAAAAAAAGCCTATAAAAGGTACCAGGGGCATTTCATGGGGCCCCCTACTGACCCCAGGCCCTCGGGCAGTGCCCAAGTGTTCGAATGGTCAGTCCGCCCCTGCGTACTACTATGTATGGGGGTCAGGCTTACTCCAGGCTAGAGTTATGAATAGAATATATGGGAATGGAAGTGAATGAGCTGCTTGAAGGTACCAGCCAGATGTTGGCTATTGTATTCTGCTCCAGAAAATGATGACAGCTGGGTTCTGATGCAGAGGCATTACACATCTGTTTGCAGAACCCAGGTTTCTACACAAATCATAAAGAGAGGTTCGGAGCAAAAGACTGCTGGAAGCTAGGTGCATGGTCTACATCAGTGTTTCTCAAACTTTTTTCAGTCAAGGCACCCTTTAAAATTATGGACAGTCCCAAGGCACCCATTTTAAAATGGGGTGCCTCAAGGCTGTCCATAATTTTAAAAGGGCACCCCATTCTAAAATGTGAAAAACTATTCTAATAGTTTTGTATAACATAGCAACATCCACACATGTAGGACACCCAACATTAGAGTTGATTAATTCTTCCAAAGCAAATACACTTTTGCACACTGGTACTGACTAGTATTCCAATGTTTCTCTTCTTCTCAGTTTTTCTCCATCACTGAGCTAATGTGACCCCAGCGTTGATGGAGAGGGGCAGGGGAGGGTCAAACTAGGATGCTGTGCAGGCAGCTGACATCCTCCTTATCAACTGTTGATGTCATTGGTTGTCAGGATGCTGGCGGCTAGAAGGTCGTAAGGGTGCACAATGAAAACCTGTGACTTTGTGTAACTAAAAGGGAGGCTTGTTCCACCCGCTGGCTTGTATACAGGTTTTGGGAAATTTTTAGACATTTTGCCATGGCAACCCTGAAGAAACCTCAAGGCACCCCAGGGTGCCTGAGCACCCTGGTTGAGAAAGGATGGTCTACATGACTGGGTTTAAAGAGTTCTGGTAAATGGAAGTGAATGTGTTGCTTGAAGCTACAGTACCAGCCAGATGTTGCTCTTGTTATGTGCAGCAGGAAAATATGACAGCTGGATTCTGATTATCTGCGGTGGTATTAAACATATGTTTGCAGATCCCAGGTTCCTACAAGCTGTAATAAGGAGAGGCGTGGACCAAAAGAATTCTGGAAGCTAGATTTTTTGTTAATTGGGAGTATTGGAGTGGTACACGGGCAGCCCAGGAGACAGTCTATTTTTAACCACTTGCCTACCGGACTATTTCTTACACTTTTCTCCTACATGTAAAAATAAGATTTTTTTTGCTGGAAAATTACTTTGAACCCCCAAACATTATATATTTTTTAAGCAGAGGCCCTAGAAAATAAAATGGTGGTTGATGCACTTTTTTATGTCACACGGTATTTGCGCAGCTGTTTTTCAAACGCAATTTCTTTGGAAAAAAATACACTTTAATGAATTTTAATGTGCACAAAACACAATATAATACTGAAATGTTTGGTAAAATATAAAAGATTATGTTATACCGAGTAAATAAATACCTAACATGTCATGCTTCAAAATTGTGCACACTTGTTGAATGATGACAAACTACAGTACTTACAAATCTCCATAGATGACACTAAAGTCTTTATCAGTTACTATTTTAGAGTTATACGGGGCGTCTGGTACTAGAATTATTGCTCTTGCTCTGACATTTGCAGCAATACCTCACATGTGTGGTGCGAACACTCTTTACATATGCATATGTGACCTACATGTGCTTTCAGGTTTTTTTTCTTGAACCATAGAAATGATCGGGGATGTTCTGAGAAAGGTGGTGGGAAGGAGACGGGGTGCCTTTCCGCAGCCTGTAAAAGCAATCCAGAGGTTTTTTAGCTGCTCAGATTGCTATTACAAGCGTACCTCGGTTCACGAACGCCTCGGTTAACGTAATTTTTGGTTTACGAATGAAAATCCATTGAAAATAATGGCTTGGTTTACTAACTTTTTTTCACAATACAAACGGATTAATTGGTTTTCAATGCATTTACACATTTTTTTTAATCATGTCCCTGTACCGTACTATGTCTATAAAGTGCACTTTATAAAGAGTTTTGAACAGGTAAGACCTATTTTACTTTTTTCTGACCTCCGGCACGGATTAATTGGTTTTCAGTGCATTTACAAATTGATTTTTAATCATGTCCCTGTTCAGTATTTATGCCTTTAAAGTGCACTTTATACAGAGTTTTGAACAGATAAGACTTTTTTTTACTTTTTTCTGATCTCCGGAGCGGATTAATTGGTTTTCAGTGCATTCCTATGGGAAACCACTTTCAGTTTAAGAATTTTTTCGCGATATGTCCCGCAGAATGAATTAAATTCGTAAACTGCAGTACGCCTGTACAGTGTTCAGCATCTCAGGCTGAAAACAGTGATACCGGGATCATGGCTATAGTCATGACCCCGGTATCCCCACTTCCACTAACGGACATAAACATATATCCTATAGTGTTGAAGCATTTAAAGTATAACAAAAGGCAGCATTTTTTTTTTTTTTTAGTTTTGGATCAAGTGGAGAAGAATTAGAATACTTGTTAGGTTTTTATTGCTGTCTGTGCCCCCATTAGGGATATTCAACCTCTTTATTTGTCCTGTTTACTGTTATCATTGAAAATGAAAGTAAAACAAAACCCCAAATTTTGGATTGTCCCCAGAAAAGTAATAGAAGGGAATTCTTCCAATTTGGACACTAGTTCTGGTGACCAAGGGGCTCAAAAATATTCCATTAATTTGCAGGGATATCCTCTCACTTCCTGCTTGGCTATGAAATGGGAAGTGAAGGGAAATCTCCCCAATGGGACACAGACTGCAGAAAAACACTGAAAGGGCTTAGAACCCTGCCTTACTCTATCCAAAATGAAAAAAAAAAAAACATTTTGCCTAAAGTTCTACTTTATTACCCTGATCATGAGTTTTGTTCACTACCAATTAAGATGTTGCTTATGGTTGGTAACAGCACTTCCCAGCATAGCTGTGATGTCACCTCCAATCCGTGACTACATCTGTCATTAGTGTTTCAAGTGCTCAATGCTAAAATGCTATGGAGGCTCGAAATTTAGATTTTTTTCTTTATTTCCATCTCTTCCTCCCTTCACCAGTTTTGAACACACTTGCAAGCTTGACCCTCATGCCCAGGGCCTCATTTCAACTTTGTACACTCAGCTGCTAAGCCCATTACCTGTTCCAACCTTTCATATATCACCAAGTGGGAGAGAGATTTCGGACTTCACCTGCAGGATGATAATCTGACCTCAGTCTGGTCAGCCACTAAATCTTCTTCCCAAAATGTAGTTGCTATGGAAGCTAACTATAAGGTCCTTCTGAGATGATACCTGGTCCCTGCCAGGTTTGTGAAGTCTCCTCGGGCTCTTGCTTCCGTGGATGTTTGGGGCCAGATACCTACTCATATCTGGTGGGACTGCCCACTAGTCTGCAATTTTTAGACTGAGATCTTTCATATACTGTCCACTCTCTCTGAAACCCTGTTGAGAGTTGACGCAACAATAGCCTTATTCAATAAAAAACCCCTAGACCTCACCTTCCAACAGTTTAAGCTTCTCCTGCAGGTTACAACCACAGCTATACAGACAATTGCTGAGTCTTGGAAGTCCCTTCACCTTAGTTCAATGGAAACTAAAAACAGGATTACTCAAGACATTATCCATGCGAAAACAGAAGCAGTTTATTTAGTCAAAGTTGTATACAAACTATTTTGGAGTCTCCCCTACTCCCATGATAACTTACTGCTGTAAGTTGGCCTGGAACCCCATCATGGCTCACTATGGCCCCCTCTCCCTACCTACCCTATCCTCTCTCTTCCCTTTTTTCTTCTTTCCTTCTTGTTCCTGGACCCTTTTTCATATTTCATCTCTTTACACCTTTACTTGTGTAACATAGCAGCTGTCAGCTGATGCTAGACAGTCCTTTCTTCCACTGCTTTCAGGAGCAGGAACGAGTCATGAAGATGCCATGTTGCTCTACCAGCCTTTTTCTTTCTCCTGACCTCTTTGTTGAAGTTCTGATGTTTGGTTTTTAGTTGCTATACCTATCCTAGACTAATGAGGCCCGCACATGTTGTACTGGTAGCTAGCTCTCTCCTTAACACCTGGTGCCCCTTAATTCCTCTACATACATTACTATCCTAGCATGCAAATTGATGGTACTTTGTCCTGTGTTGTTACATTTATGCATCAATATCATCTCTCATGTGCCCTGCGTGGGCCTTCATCAAGTTTTATATGCCATGCGATCCCTATGCAT
The DNA here is from genome assembly GCF_062004578.1 of Staurois parvus. Lineage (NCBI taxonomy): Eukaryota > Metazoa > Chordata > Amphibia > Anura > Ranidae > Staurois > Staurois parvus. The sequence continues at coordinate 7,030,140 of NW_028317894.1, read as the reverse complement.
TTACTTTTTCGTGTTATATCTGTTTTATACACATTGTTTGTCAATACAAAACTTTTGTCAGCAAAAAAGTTTGAACGAGATTTTTTATTTCCGAGAATCTTTGACAAAATTTGGGAGATTTCAGCGAACTTTCCCTATTTTGCATTGAAGTCACTGTAGCAATTCCACCTTACATCTGAGTTGCTGATGATTTGGGTCTTCCTATAGTCCTGCACAGCCAGGCAACATGCCTTTTCCATACAGACTTGCGTCCGTATGGACAATAAACTTGGATGGGGTAAGGGGTATACAGGATGCTCAATGCAACTGGAACTGAGGATTAACTTCCTGAAACTATTTACAAGTCTTTACAGCAAAAAAAAGATCCTCTTCTGGAGAGCTAGCCAGCATCTCCGGATGTACCACCCAGACCCCAGATTTCCTCAATCTAGCAGCTCTGAGTGAATCCCTGGGCAGGGGATCCAGTGCCTGTACCTTTAAATAGTGAAACAGTCCTGGGTAGCAGGTAATCCAGTTTCCCACCAGAGTGCTCCTTGCCCTATGTGGCCCAGGGGGTATAGGTCTACTCACTTGGTCTCTCTCCTGTGCTGTCGGTGGGTCAGTGGCTACTACCTGGCCTTCCGGCTGGGCTGCTCCTTCCCTGCCAGACAGGTGGTTCTCTCTCATGGGGGCCAGTAAAGTCCCAAGCTTTTAGTCTTTCAAGGTCCTCTGCCTGCAGGTGAGCCCCGCTCCATCTGGGCCCCTTCACAGGCTCCTGCCTGCAGCCTCACATCCTTCTCTCCACTCCTGCTCCCACACTACAACTTCCCTGCTGAGCAGGCTCAGTTACTCTTAAAGGTTGTTCTGGCCTGTTGCCAAGCTTTCTGTTGGGGATTGGCCAGCATCCTCTAAGAGTACAAACCAGCCACTCCTCAGATCCACCCACTGCTTCTGGACCTTTCTCCAAAGTTCTAGAGCAGGGGGAAATTCCAGAGGGCTGGTCTGCAGAGCCTTTCAGCTCTGACCAAATTTTGACCCCTGCTAGCTATCACACCCAGGCTGCTACTCATGCCTAGCTAACAACTGGAGTTTAGTTCCCCCTAGCTAACTAGGAGATTGCTACATCAATTTAAAAAGCTAAATGAATGAGATGCACCGTCACTTGGTCAATTGAGGGCGCCAAACAGTCAAATCAGGCAATTGGTATCCCATTGTGTTGGCAGTTGAAGTGAATTTAGACATTTAGCTGCTTACATTTAGCTGCTTATTCAGTCACCTGGAGAGAGACGGGTTCTTTGTCTACAATAGACAGTGCTAGAACTCCACTTAGGTCAATAGTGCAATAGTACTTAGGTCAATACGTGTGAATGAGTTCAGGTTAGAGCTGCAAGGTCCTTTACACAGACAGTTATAAAACATGCAAGAAGCATCTTATCAGATAATTACCTTCATTATTAATTCATGAAATAAGGTCTGCGGGATTAATGAGGACTGGTGAATTCTCTGCTTACATTCTGCACTGAATCCCTGTATCACATTTAACCCTTACAAAATATACCCGGTGACATTAGATGATCAGTGAGTATAACCTGTGATCACTACCTGTAAGAACTCCTAATAATATCAACAGAGCTTCCTGGGCCACCTGCATGATGGGAAATGGCTTATTTTCCCCAGGTAAGGGCAGCTTAAGTTGTATAAAAATAATGCTTGAGGTGATACTGCTTAGACCTTGAAGGGACACTCAGGACATTCGGGACACTCAGGATACTGCTTAGACCTTCGGGATACTCCCCGAAAGCTTGTCCTCAAACTTGTATGTTAGTGCAAATAAAAAAAGTATCACAGACAGTACTCCATTGTTTCTGTATAAAAATAATGCAAACTTTTAGGACTAATTCATAGCTAATGTCACCCCTCTAAAAAGCAATCTGTGGTGGATTGCTTTGCACAGGATGTTTGACAGGCGGAGAGGAGGTGATATGTCATCTCCTCGCTGCCTGTTTAATCCCTCAAAATGCCAACCCACTAACTACTAACACTGGTTGCAGGAAAGCCCCATTCACTGGAATGGAATGTGGTCAGCAGCGACACCACTTTTCCTAGAAATCTGCACTAAGATACAAGTCTGATTGTGGGCATCCCCTGCAACAGAAATTCCTTTTTGGTGAGATACTCCCAAAGGGAAATCACATCTAAACGGATGCAGACCCATGCAGACCCTGCCACTTTCCTAATTACCCACATGGAAAAAAATGTATTTGAAATATATTTAAAAAATATTCTCCCCAAATATATTGCCATATATTTTAAGTGCTACAATTATGGCTATATTCAATATATTTCAAAATATATTTCAATATATATACTGCATGTTGAAATGTGTTTTTATTACAAAATATATGGAAGAGAAATATATTTGAAATATATTGTAAAAATATGCTTCCCAAATATATATTGCCATATATTTGAAATGCTATAATTTTGGCCATATTGAATATATTTATATATATACTGTATATACTGCATGTTGAAATGCGTATTTACTACAAAATATATGAAAAATATTTTTACAAATACATTTCAAATATACTGTATAGCTTTAAAAATACAAATCTACATTTTTGGAATGCATTTACAAATATATGTACAAATATATGTTAAAATGACTTTTTTTTAAAAAATCTGAAGAATATATTTTTAAAAATATATATTTTTTAAATATAGTCTTCAGATTCCAAAAATGTAGATTTGTATTTTTAAAGACATACAGTATATTTGAAATGTATTTAAAAAAAAAAAAAAAAAAAAAAAAAAAAATATATATATATATATATATATATATATATATATATATATATATACACATATTGAAATACAGTTGCAAGAAAAAGTATGTGAACCCCTTGGGATTACGTGGAGTTTTGCATGAATTGGGCATAAAATGTGCTCTGAACGTCATCTAAGACACAACAATAGAAGAACACAGTCTGCTGAACATAATACTACACAAACGTTAGATGTTGCCATGGTTTAATTGCACATAACATGTAAACATTCACAGTGCAGGGAGGAAAAAGTATGTGAACCTTTGGACTTAATAACTGGTTGACCCTCCTTTGGCAGCAATAACCTCAACCAAACGTTTCCTGTAGTTGCAGATCAGACCTGCACAACGATCTGGAGTAATTTTGGACCACTCCTCTTCACAAAACTGTTTCAGTGTAGCAATATTCTTGGGATGTCTGGTGTAAATCGCTCTCTTAAGGTCATGCCACAGCATTTCAATCGGGTTGAGGTCAGGACTCTGACTGGGCCACTCCAGAAGGCGTATTCTGTGCTGTTGCAGACATTGTTTTGTTGAATTACTTGTATGCTTTGGGTCATTGTCCTGTTGCATCACCCATCCTCTGCGGAGCTTCAGTTGGCGGACAGATGGTCGTACGTCTTCCTGCAAAATGTCTTGATAAACTCTGGAATTCATTTTCCCATCAATGACAACAATCCATCCAGGCCCTGAGGCAGCAAAGCTGCCCCAAATCATGATGCTCCCTCTGCCATGTTTTACAGTGGGGATGAGGTTTTGATGTTGGTATGCTGTGCCTTTTTTTCTCCACACATAATGTTGTGTGTTCTTCCCAAACAACTCAATCTTGGTTTCATCTGTCCACAGTATATTTTGCCAGTAGTGCTGTGGAACATCCAGGTGCTCTTTTGCAAACTTCAAACGTGCTGCAATATTCTTTTTGGACAGCAATGGCTTCCTCCGTGGTGTCCTCCCATGTACTCCATTCTTGTTTAATGTTTTCCTTATTGTAGATGTGTCAACAAAAATGTTAGCATGTGCCAGAGATTTCTGTAGGTCTTTAGCTGACACTCTGGGATTCTTCTTTACCTCACGCAGCATTCTGCGCTGTGCTCTTGCAGTCATTTTTACAGGACGACCACGCCTAGGGAGAGTAGCAACAGTGCTAAACTTTCTTCATTTGTAGACAGTCTGTCTTACCGTGGACACATGAACATCAAGGCTTTTGGAGATACTTTTGTAACCCTTTCCAGCTTCATGCAAGTCAACAATTCTTGATCGTAGGTCTTCTGAGAGCTCTTTTCTGCGAGGCATGGTTCACATCAGACAGTGCTTCTTGAAACCAGTAAACCCAAAACAGGTGTGTGTTTTTTAAGGGCAGGAAAGCTGTCAGCAACACATCCAATATCATCACACTGATTGGAGTCAAGGTTGGCTCACTCCTGGCTCCAATTAGCTCTGGGAGAAGTCATTAAGCTAGGGCCTCACATACTTTTTCCTCCCTGCACTGTGAATGTTTACATGTTATGTGCAATTAAATCATGGCAACATCTAATGTTTGTGTAGTATTATGTTCAGCAGACTGTGTTCTTCTATTGTTGTGACTTAGATGACATTCAGAGCACATTTTATGCCCAATTCATGCAAAACTCCACGTAATCCCAAGGGGTTCACATACTTTTTCTTGCAACTGTATATTGAATATGGCCAAAATTGTAGCATTTCAAATATATGGCAATATATATTTGGGAAGAATATTTTTACGATATATTTCAAATATATTTTTCCTCCATATGGGTAGAAGCCTACAGGTGCAGCAGCTGATTGATAACTATAAAATGACTCCCATAGAGATTCGCTCTGCACATGGACACAGACAAACAGCTATTTCTTCAGAATCACAAAAGGCAGGAGTCTTTGTTTGTTAAAATCCCTGCAGTGTACACAGATCACCCAGAGGGGAATGTTTTCCTTTCTCAACAAAAGCGGAGTTACCCTTTAACAAACTTGGAAGTTAACTCCAGTAATGAACTTCTCTCTTCTCCTACTGGCTTCTTCGGATATATTTTGCTGCATTCCATTTTCAGCTGATTTATATGCAGAGGAAATGTGCTGCCGCCTATTTACAAGAATTAAGTTACCACAGGCAATGTCCTTTATAAATATGCAGAGAGTCCTTGACAGAATGTCAGAGAATTATTCCGTTTATAATAGGATGGAGTCAGACCCAAGATCCGGACCTCGGCTGTTCAGAAAACAAATTATGTCTCACACTGCAGATATTTACACCACAAGATGGGAACGGACAGATGATGTATTTAATGCACAATTGTAGCAAAAGCTGCCCAGACTAGATCATGACAAGTAATGGCTAACTGCTATAGAAGAGGTACGCACTAGACTAGGGTGCACTGGGCATCAAATCAGGGGTTGGGGGCCTTTTCACAGTTGCTGCTTCTGTTTAAGTTTTGAACAACTGTAGTTCTCATAGCAGAAGTTTACCTATCCCAAAATCATATGACAAGAAGCTGCACCCTTACACAAAAGCACTCTGAAAAGCCTGCTGAGTTTACTTGTTGCCTGAATTGTACCAAAGTAATTGCATTACAGCCCTGCAAAGTTAATTTTTTTCTGGTTTCGCACTTTTATGGCACATTAACCAGAACTAGTATTACTCAATACTCTAAATCAGGGGACTGCAAACTGCGACCCGCGGGCCGGATGTTGCCCTTTGCTTGCTTTTATCTGGTCCTTGGGGCACTTTTTTTTTCTTCCACTGATATGAAGCACTATTCCTTCCATTGACACCAACGATGGGGCGATATTCTTCCCACTGACACCAACGATGGGACACTATTCCTCCCACTGAAACCAACGATTGTGCACTATTCCTCCCACTGACACCAATGATGGGGCGATATTCCTCCCACTGACCCCAACGAAGGAACACTGTTCCTTCCACTGACCCCAGCGATGAGGCACTGTTCCTCCCACTGACACCAACAAAGGGGCACTATTCCTCCCGCTGACACCAATGATAAGGTGCTATTCTTCCCACTGACACCATGGATGGGACACTATTCCTTCCACTGACACCAGTGATGGGGCACTATTCCTTCCAATGACACCAGCAATGGGGCACTATTCCTCCCACTGACACCAACGATTGGGTGCTATTCTTCCCTCTGACACCAATGATGGGGCACTGTTCCTCCCACTGACCCCAACAATGGGGCACTATTCCTCCCACTAACACCAATAATGGGGCGTTATTCTTCCCAATGACACCAGCAATGGGGCACTGTTCCTCCAACTGACCCCAACGTCATGACACTGTTCCTCCCACTGACCCCAATGACAGGGCACTGTTCCTCCCACTGACCCCAATGACGGGGCACTATTCCTTCCACTGATCCCAATGATGGGGCACTGTTCCTCCCACTGACACCTGCGACAGGACACTGTTCCTCCCATTGACACCAGCGACAGTGCACTGTTACTCCCACTGACACCAGTGATGGTGCACTGTTGCTCCGACTGATTCTAGAAATGGGGAACTAATTATCTCACTGATACCAAAGATGGGACACTGTTCCTCCCACTGACCCCAACGACAGGGCACTGTTCCTCCCACTGACACCTGCAACAGGGCATTGTTCCTCCCTTTGACACCAGCAACAGGGCACTGTTCCTCCAACTGATACCAGAAATGGGGAACTAATTATCCCACTGACACCAACGATGGGGCACTGTTCCTTCCACTGACCACCAAGCGTAGGGCATTGTTTACTCCCACTGATGCCAGGGCATTTTCAACCACCATGGCCACAATTCGGCCCCCCTAAAGTTTGAAGGGCAGTAAGCTGGCCCTTTGTTTCAAAAGTTTGGAAACCCCTGTTCTAAATAAATGACACAGACGGTGATGGAGTGTCCTGCATTCTGATGTAGCTGCGACTTCAAGTAAACTTCATAAATAAATATAACAGGCGGTGTTCTCAGAAGGCCGATTAAAGAAATAAGCCTGCGACAAACATCGGGGTGATAAATGTGTGGCAGAGGATTTAACACTGCTGGGCTTGTACTGATAAAACTAAAATGTTTAATTAAGTTGGTGATTAAAGCATGTCCTCTGCAGCACCCCGGGATCAGCCCGAGGACTGATGATTAAATGTGTTTGTTTTCAAGCATTTTGATGTGTTTATTATAGAATTTATTGCTTTATTAAACGATCCCTGTAGAACGATGTATGCTAATGCATTTCTGATTAAATTAAAAGCAGCAGTCAGTTTTATAAACGCAAGGGACAATATATAACTTCACTGCTGTACAGAGCGACATTCATCAAAATCACTCGAAACGAGGAACCCTTTCTAATATTGCCTTATGGCAGTTTAATTGAAGGGATGTTTAGATATCTACATTTATCCTCTAAATCAGGTATTCCAAAGCTTTCTTCATTAATATTCTTTTAATTATAGGAAAATGCACAGGGTAAAGGTACAGTGAGATCAAGGCACATCATTTTGACATGTTTCTGGTATTTGTAGGCATTTGCGGGCTTGCAAGCCTGCCCTGAAGGAGGTCATTGGATAATCTGGAAGCCCTGTTTCACACCAGTACAGCTTTGAAATGATTTCAAAGCTGCAGATCAGTGCGATTTTGATGTGCGATTTCATTGTGGCTTGTGACTTAATATAACAGAAGTCAATGCATGTTGCAGTGAAATCACAGAAACGTAGTGCAGGAACCTATTTTCTACGTTGCTGCAACTTGAATCACAATGGTTTGAATGGTTCCATTGCCATGAATGGGGTGCGACTTGTCATCTGATTTTGAACTCTCAAAACGCATGACAAATCGCACCGGTGTGAACCAGGGCTAAAGGGAGCTCACAGTCATCAATGTTACAACTGTAACAATATAAGACGTTAAAGAAGAAGTAGGGCCAAAGCTATTTTGGACCAACGAATCCTATGGATCACAGGAGTGCATTTCATTCTTCACTCCTATGACCCATATTCAGCCAACAGTCGGCTACAGCCTGCTGTCGGCTGATGTCATTGAACCTGTCCAGGCTCTAGAGATATCCCAACTTTAAAGTCATAATCCACCCAAATGTCTGGACCGGCAGCTGGCTCAGTCTCGCTGCCGAGAGCCCGAGCCAGCCGTTCCCACCCGTTCCAAAGTTCGGAGCTCCCAAGAGACTGTCAATAGTCTATAGTGATTCTCCAAAGGGATTCAGCAAAAAAATTAACTTCAGAGAGGGGAAGAAGTCAATGTATGGGGCAGCACAGCGGCTAAATGGTTAGCACTTCTGCCTGGCAGTACTAGGGTCGTTGGTTTGAATCCCAACCATATGGTTGGGATTTGCATGTTCTCGCTATGCCTGTGTGGGTTTCCTCCGGGTACTCCAATTTCCTCCTACATTCCAAAGACATGCTGGTAGGTTAATTGGATCCTGTCTATATTGGCCCTAATATGTGTATGAATGTAAGTTAGGGACCTTCGATTGTACGCCCCTTGAGGGTTAGGGACCGATGTGAATGTACAATATATATGTAAAGCGCTGTGTAAATTGATGGCGCTATACAACAACCTGTAATAAATAATAATAAATAAATGTAAACCATAGCAAGGCAGATTGTAACTTTTATGGTCAGGTTTAGAACCATTTAGACCCTGCCACCCTGCTCATTCAAGTGTTTGTTATTTCTGAGGGTGAGTTTCTTGGCTGTGACCATTCCATAACGTAAGTTAAACCAACCACTTTTTTGTAAGCTCATAGCATAGCAGAGCCATACAAAGCAGTATGCTTACAGTGTAAAGCACTCACACAGCACATAGTGAAACAGCACACAGTTAACCCTTTGATTGCCCCCGATGTTAACCTCTTCCTGCCCAGTGCCATTAGTACAGTGTCAGTGCTTTTTATGAGCACTGATGACTGTATTGGTGTCACTGGGGATGTCAGTGACACCAAGTCCATAAATATATAGTGACCTGATCCTCTCTGGGATATTATAGTGACCTGAAAAATTGTGAAAATGAAAAACGTGGCCTTAATTGGACGCAATGTGGTAAACACACACACAAAGTGCTATCCAATACCCAAATCCCTAATTGGGATCAGTGGCTGAACACAGCACATAGTGATGCTGCAGCTGTCTTTCACTGTTTCTACACTGAGAACTGAGTGGTCAAAGATCACTCAGTTCTCAGGCCGCTCTGAGCAGAGAGCAGTGACTGTCAGTCACCACTCTCTGCTCCTCCAGCACTCACTGGATTACACATTGGAAGGCACACATTTAACCCTCTGATCAACCTAAATGTTAACTCCTTCCCAGCCAGTGGCATTAATACAGTGACAGTGTATATTATTATTACTGATCACTGTATTGGTGTCACTGGTAATGTCAGTGCCAGTTAGTGTCAGATTGCCTACCATACTATTGAAGTCCTGTTGTAAGTCGCTGATCTCTGCCATTAGTAATATAAAACAAAATAAAAAATACAGTATGTATACTATAATTTGTAGATGCTATAACTTTTGCGCAAACCAACTAATAAACACTTATTTGGATTTTTTTTATCATAGACATGTAGCAGAAATTTGTTTGTTTTTTTTTTTTTTCATTTTTATTCGATATATTTTATAGCAGAAAGTAAAAAATATTGGGTTTGTTTCACAATTTTCGTCCTTTTCTCGTTTATATCGCAAAAAAAACCCCACTGGTAATCAAATACCACCAAAAGAAAACTCTATTTGTGTGAAAAAAATTATATAAATTTAGTTTTGGTACATTGTTGCATGACCGTGCAAGTACTAGTCAAAATAACGCAATGGTTGGTCATGAAGGAGGTAAAATCTTCCAGAGCTTAAGTGGTTAATATCTAACTTAAGATCCAAAAAAAATTTCTGCAACAAAAAGTAGGAGAAGAAGTCCTGTATAGTACAGATAGTAATTACCAGTGTTAGTTCCCTCTAATGCCAAACTCCATGTTTACTATCACTTTAAATTGTTCATTTGGGCTGTATTTAATGTACAAGTAGACATGGAGTTAGACTTTAATGTTAGATACATATTGATTAACAGTTTGACAAATACTAATAAATGAAAAAAAAATGTTATGCCTATGTGTACATCCTTTTCATGGCAATCAACAGACAGGAAGACAGAGGAAACACTTTATCAATACTCGTTTTAATACCACAGAGGAGGTACTTGCGCCCTTCCCGAGGTTAAAGGACATACTGTATATTGAAAGAGAATTTAAAAGAAACAAACTCAGTCTCAGAATAAAATAATGATTTATTACTCAAACTGAGGATAGCCATAGATATGAGATGATTGTGCAGAAACAAGCATATATGTTTTAACACCCCTTGTCCCAGTTTTGTATAAGGAAAAGGACAGTGATTGTCCTGAAAAATCAATTTTGTGCAATTGATATTCCCCTCTTCCACAAAGCTGGCCATACACACATGTGCAATATATTGGCAAAAGTATTGGGACGCCTGCCTTTACACACACATGAACTTTAATGGCATCCCAGTCTTAGCCCGTAGGGTTCAATATTGAGTTGGCCCACCCTTTGCAGCTATAACAGCTTCAACTCTTCTGGGAAGGCTGTCCACAAGGTTTAGGAGTGTGTCTACGGGAATGTTTCACCATTCTTCCAGAAGTGCATTTGTGAGGTCAGGCACTGATGTCAGATGAGAAGGCCTGGCTCGCAGTCTCCGCTCTAATTCATCCCAAAGGTGTTCTACTGGGTTGAGGTCAAAATTCAGTGCAGGCCAGTCAAGTTCCTCCACCCCAAACTTTGCTCATCCATGTCTTTATGGACCTTGCTTTGTGCACTGGTAAACAGTCATGTTGGAACAGGAAGGGGCCATCCCCAAACTGTTCCCACAAAGTTGGGAGCATGAAATTGTCAAAAATGTGTTGGTATGCTGATGCCTTAAGACATCCCTTCAATGGAACTATGGGGTCAAGCCCGACCCCTGAACAAAAACTCCACACCATAATCCCCCTCCACCAAACTTTACATTTGGCACAATGCAGTCAGGCAAGTACTGTTCTCCTGGCAAGGCCAAACCCAGACACGTTCATCAGATTGCCAGACAGAGAAGCATGATTTGTCACTCCAGAGAACACGTCTCCACTGCTCCAGTGGCGGCGTACTTTACACCACTGCATCTGACACTTTGCATTGCACTTGGTGATATAAGGCTTGGATGCAGCTGCTCAGCCATTCCATGAAGCTCTCTATGTACTGTTGTTGTGCTAATCTGAAGGCCACATGAAGTTTGGAGGTCTTTAGCTATTGACTCTGCAGACAGTTGGTGACTTCTGCTCACTGTGCGCTTCAGCATGTAATGTAATTTTATGTGGGCTACAACTTTGTGGCTGATTTGTTGTTGTTCCCAGTTGCACCCACTTTGTTATAATACCACTAACAGCTGACAGTGGGATATTTAGAAGCAAGGAAATTTCACAGATGGACTTATTGCACAGATGGCAATGTATCACGGTCAGGGGCGGACTGACCATTTGGAAACTCGGGCACTGCTTGAAGGCCCGGGGTCAGTAGGGGGCCCCATGAGATGCCCCTGGTACCTTTTTCATAGGCTTTTTTGAGTTTGGGCAAGGACACAGGGGCCCCATGATCCCCTATTGCCCGGGGGCCCCATGAATTGTCAGTCTGCCCCTGATCACGGTACCATGCTTGAATTCACTGAGCTCCTGAGAGCGACCCATTCTTTCACAAATGTTTGTAGAAGCAGTCTGCATGCCTAGGTGCTTGATTTTATACACCTGTGGCCATGGAGGTGATTGGAACATCTGAATCCAATGATTTGGAGGGATGTCCCAATACTTTTGGCAATATAGTGTACATTCACCATCCAATTTATTAGGTAAACCTGTTCAATTGCTTGGTAACACAAATTGCTAATCAGCCAATAACATGGTAGCAACTCAGTGCATTTAGGCATCTAAACATGGTGAAGATGATTTGCTGAAGTTCAAAACAAGCACCAGAATGGGGAATAAAGGGGATTTAAGTGACTTTGAACGTGGCATGGTTGTTGGTGCCAGACAGGCTGATTGAAGTAGTTCAAAAACTGATGATCTACTGGGATTTTACCGAACAACTATCTTTAGGGTTTACAGAGAATGATCCGAAAAAGAGAAAATATCCAATAAGCAGCAGTTGTGTGGATGAAAATGCCTTGTTGATGTCTGAGGTCAGAGGAGAATGGGCAGACTGGTTTGAGATGATAGCAAGGCAACAGTAATTCCTGTCAATATGGACCAAAAACTCTGAGAAATTTTCCATCATCTTGTTGAATCTATGCCATGAAAAATTAAGGCAGTTCTGAAGGGAAAAGGGGGTCCAACTCGGTACTAGCAAGGTGTACCTAATAAAGTGTCCGGTGAGTATAGGTACTTTTGGGCTGAAGGAAAGAAATCTAGCAGCTTCCTCCGTCTATGCATAACAGTGCAGATGGACGAATCTCCCCTGCTAACACTTGGAAAATAATAATAGCTATGCCTGCATGCTCTTTATTGATTTTAGTTCAGCATTTTCCAATGTAACGTGCTGCTAAACTGAACATTTTGGGATTGAACCCAATGCTTTGTAACTGGATTTTGGTAATTGTTACTCATCAGTGCTGTCCCTTAGTACAGGGGTGCCACAGGGATGTGTGCTAAGCCCTTTTCTGTTTATTTTATACACTTATGATTGTGTTTCTCACTTTGAGGTGGACTCTGTGTTAAAATTTGCAGACGACACCACGCTAGTGGGGAAAATAAGGGGCAGCAACTAATGTGCATATCACCAGGACATTGAAAATTTAGTTGGATGGTGAAGAGAGAACAACTTACAGTTAAATATAGCAAAGACAAAAGAGATGATTACAGATTTTAGGAAAGTACGGGAGGTTAGTTATGAGCCAGTGGTGATTAATGGGATGGAGGTTGAGAGGGTAGAGGAGTTCCACTTCCTGGGAACAATAATTATGGAGGATCTGTCATGGACAGGGCATATATCCCATCTGGTGGGCAAGGCTCATCAGAGACCGTACTTTCCGAGGAAGATATAGAGGGCAGGCTTTTCAGATTGGGTCCTTTTTAACTTCTATAAAGCTGCCATTGAAAGTGTGTTAACGTATCACATTTCTTTGTGGCAAGGATCATTCATGACAGGTTTTAAATGCCTTGCAAAGGGTGATAAAAACTGCACAAAAGACTATTGCAGGAGTTAGTCTGAGTATTGATGAACCAGGGGAGGGGAGGGGAGGTGTCTTTAGAGAGCGATGAATATATTGGAGGATACTTCACATCCACGTAATTATTATTATTATACAGTATTTATATAGCGCCGATTTACTCAGCACTGTACATTATAATGGGAGACAGTACAGTAACAATACAATACACGAGGGGTTCGAGGGCCCTGCTCCTTGGAGCTTACAATCTAGGAGATGGTCTGTATACATTGCTACCTTCTGGTAGGCGGTATAGAAGTATTGGCTCTCGTACCACTAGGTTGCGGAATAGCTTCTTTCCTCGATCTTTGCGGCTCTTGGACTCTAGAGAGCTTGTTGAATAAATGGATTGGGAGTTATGTTTTTATTACAGTATGTTGTTTTTCGTTAAGTGTTTTTATGATGAGCGCGGAATTCCTTTTTTTAATGTGAGGGAACTTCAACTGTGTTTCATTTTATGATTGTTGTAAAATGACAATAAATCTTCTGATTCTGAATCTTGTATTCTGATTCTTGTATTCTGACAACCACAGTATTATTATTAATATACAGGATTTATATAGCGCCAGCAGTTTGTGCAGTATCCATGGCACTCAGAATAACTGAATGGTGACTGCATCTCATTGGATGCCCCTTATAAAACTGATTAGCTGGCCATACATTATACAATTTTCTTATTCAGTTTCCTTTAGATCTACCTTCAACCTAGGTAGTGCAAGGGCCTGTCTGATTGCATACAAGTTGAAAGTGATTATATTTGACCTCATATTATATGGTTTTGGTAAATCTAAAGGAAATATATACAATGTATGGCCAGGCTTAGTTGTCCTGCTTTAAGGTAATTCCCTGATTTCAGCATATTCTAAGCTACTGACCAGATACAAGCATACAGCAAATTAAGTCAGAATTCCTCATTTTCACACTTGTTTCAGGTCAGTGAATTCAAAGACAGCAATAGTACCCTCCAGATTTCTCTATGTAAAGTGGAAACTTATTTTTAATTATGGATAGAATGTGGGGAGGGGAGTTTAAAACCTATCAGTTTATTTTTTGTGGTTTGTGTCACATTGGGGAGATTTGACTTCACTTCCTGCAGATACAACAGTGATTGAAGTTCCCCTCCTAGACAGTTGTCCCAAAATCAGTTACCCCATTGCAATAGGTACACTCACCACTTGTTCTGGAGACAGCTGCTCAATTTACAATTTCCCATCACTTTTCGTGTCAGTGACCATAGGACAAATAAAGAGGGTAAATGTTCCCTGCAGGGGATCACAGACAGCAATAAAAACCTGACAGGGTCTCTTACCTTTCCCCACTCCATCCAAAATGTAAAACAACATGGCTGGAATTAGGCTCTAAAGTGACGTTCAAGTGAAACTGTAAAAAAAAGTCAGCAGCTCCAAAACTGCAGCTGCTGACTTTTAAAAAACAGCCACTCACCTGCCTGTCCCTCGGCCCAGCGGTATCCTCCCCGCTGCCCGTTTCACCAGCCGTCCTGTGTTCCCCACGCCGGCATCTTCAGTGTGGGCACCCGGCTGTGACAACTTGCGGCTTCACAGCCGGGCGCCCACTGCGCATGTGCGAGTAGTGCTGCGCCTTCTGAACTGTCCTGCAGTCTTCTGGGATCTGTCATGTGTCTCAAAAGACTACAGTGAGGGATGGGGGGGACACCTTCCGCTTCCAATCTCCTAGGCCAGTGGTGGGCAACCTTTTTTTTCAACTGAGCCAAATCTCGCCAAAACCACGATTGAAATTTATTTTGAGAGCCACATTTTTAAAACTGAAAATACATCCCCCACATAGTAATTCATCCCCCATAGTAATTCATCCCCCATATAGTAATTCATCCCCCATATAGTAATTCATCCCCCATAGTAATTCATCCCCCATATAGTAATTCATCCCCCATATAGTAATTCATCCCCCATAGTAATTCATCCCCCATATAGTAATTCATCCCCCATATAGTAATTCATCCCCCATAGTAATTCATCCCCCATATAGTAATTCATCCCCCATATAGTAATTCATCCCCCATAGTAATTCATCCCCCATATAGTAATTCATCCCCCATAGTAATTCATCCCCCATAGTAATTCATCCCCCATATAGTAGTTCATCCCCCATAGTAATTCATCCCCCATAGTAATTCATCCCCCATATAGTAATTCATCCCCCATAGTAATTCATCCCCCATATAGTAATTCATCCCCCATAGTAATTCATCCCCCCTATAGTAATTCATCCCCCCTATAGTAATTCATTCCCCATATTGTGTCAATTCACTTACCTTTGTTCCGCGCGTTCCTCTCGCCGTGTTCCCGCGCCGTTCCGGTCTTCAGGGCGGACTGTGAGAGGAGAGGAGTTCGTCACGCTGCTCCGCCTACATCCTGACAGCCAATGTTTGCCACGCTCCGCGGGCCGGATTAAAAGGTCCGCCGGGCCATAGTTTGCCCATTGCTGGGCTAGCTGCAGAGTCCTGACTTTTGGGGCGGCCGCCCGAGAGGAGGGAGGGGAGCGGGCGCCCGGCACACAGAAGAGCCGCATTAAAGTGTGGAAAGAGCCGCATGTGACTCGCGAGCCGCGGCTTGCCGACCACTGTCCTAGGCGATCGCAGCAGAAGTGGGAGCGGGTACCTGTCAATTTCAGGTACCCACTCCCCAAAGGTGCCAATTCTTAACGGGGAGCAGGGGACCAGTCCTTAAAACTGAACTTCCCCTTTTGAGTGGAGCTCCACTTTAAGGAATTACATAAGAAGCAGAAATAGGTCTATAGCAGACTTTCTTAACCTCTTCAACACAGAGGAACCCTTGAAATAACTTTCTGGTCTTAGGGAACCCCTGCTAAAAATGACTATATCTACAACTTGTGATGATCAGTGGAAAGAATGCTCCTTACCCTTGTGGACATTGGGAATAATTACCTCCTTGCAGAAAGCTAAAAAAGATCAATGATGTCAGTGGGAACTTACCTGAGAGGCATAAATTGCTCATTGCTCAGAGAACCGCTAGCAACCTCTGGAGGAACTCTGGGGTTCCATGAAATTCGTTTAGTGGGTGACCCTGTTGGACAGTAAATTGTTGGCTGAACAGTGCCTGCATTTAATCAGATATTCTGACAGCCTCCACAATACAATAGTAATCACAAACCCCAGCGCCAAAGAAATATATAACCCCAAAAAATATATATAAACTGCTGCTGTACACAAGTGCAATGCACCAAAAAATATAAAATCAATATAAACAGCGCAAATACAAAACCTAAAAGAATAAAAATAGAATATATTTTATATTTTTTATTTATATTTTTATTCTTTTAGGTTTTGTATTTGCGCTGTTTATATTGATCCACAATACAATAGCCCAGCAAAAAAGTTGTCCAATCGCAATGTAGATGGAGGAATTTGTTAGATTTTTGTATGACCAGCTTTAGTTGTTTCACAAGACCACTTAAAGGGTGACTCTAAGAAAATATATACACCTTTGTTTAGGGAGGTAAGGGTAATCTGTAAATTCTATTTAGCTCTGTGCTGAAGGACACCCCAGAGGAACAAAAGGAATAACTTACAGAGTAACTTTACTTCCTCAGACACTAAGATCTTACAATTCCTACTCTTATTTGTAAGATTTTATGCTCTGACTTGTTCCAAAAAAAAGTGAAACGAGTTGGATTAGCTAATATAGCTAACAGCTTTGAGTCAGTTTTTTTAAGTTAGCCTCCATACATAACTCAATGTGTGGGCAGCATCCCATGTTAATAGCTGATACATGATTGTAGCAGACAAAACTGTACTGGGATGGAGTACTAACTCAAAAGCAGACCTGGAACTTAAAATAGTCACAGATTTATTCAGTACCAAACACCAGTAACAAACTCATATAAATATACATAAAATGTGCAATTTTGTGCTATTCCAAACATTACCTATATACAAACAGTACTATGCCACTTCAAGAGAATAGTCCACTACACACATGACAAGAAAAGGTGAATAGTTCTCTTGTCTTTGTAGGTCTACTTCTCCTATAGGAAGATAGGTTGTGTGGTTGGTGAAAAATGTATAGACATGTCTTTTGCAGTGGCAACTGATAGCATTGTCCAACCAACATTAGAACATCATATTGCTCAATGGTTGTAATAAGCATGAAGGTCGATTATGTTGTTGATGAAAAATGTCAAGTCTTTTGCAGTGGTGGCAAACAGCATTGTCCAACCAACATTAGAACATTGTATTGATCAATAATTGTCATGAGCAAGAATATCTGGTATATGGTTGTTGAAAAATGTCCAGACATTGTCTTTTGCAGTGGTGAATAATAGCACTGTCCAACCAACAATATAGCATAATATTGGTCAATGATTGTCATGATCATTAAGGCATCAGATGGAGATCACCGGTCCATAGGTTATCTCACCCTGTTTAGCATCCAACTGTTCGATAAAGCTGGTCAGTTATTTGTTTGCTACACTGATTCCCCATCAGCAAGCTTGCCCATTACCAGTAGAACTTGGTGTTGTTAAGGTCCTCATTTGATCCAGGTTCTGAACAAGTAGTAAGTCTATTTTCCCTTGGTGCTGTTAAGGAGATTGGTCAGCTCCCCAATGTAAGAGATGGTACATTTTAGTGTCTGGATCTTTGTAAGGGGTTGTCTACCCTGGCTGTAGATAGGTGGCAAATTCCTGCGTAGGGTATGAAGAGCTTCAGCTATGGCTCTCATCCTCATCTTCTCCCTCTCGCTGGCCTTTCTCCTGCGCTGGGCACTCATTGCAGCTTTTAGAGTGTGTTGACCACGTCTGCCATGGCCTCCTTTGCCATTTTCATGCGGGCATTCACCATCAGGGTACTGCAACAACCTGTATGCCACCATATCATTTCCATAAGGTAGGTCCTCCAAGCTAGGTGGACGGGAGCAGCCAGAGAGTGGAGACTCATAGGAGGCAGCAGGAGACAAGCTTTGGGGGGAAGGTGTTTCACTCAGGCTGTAGTTTTCTGAGTTATTTTTCCAGTTCCAAGAGGTGGTCAAGTAAGCAGATTCAGGGTCAGAGTCTGAGACCAGTGTATAGTCCTCCTCCATTTTAATAATAGGCTGGTGAAGAGTTTCCATGAAGTTGCAGAGCTGCGATAGGTGGTCCTCAGTCTACCTGCGTACTCTCAAGTGACAGCCAACTCCAGTCTGTATAAGTTCCTTAGAGAGGGGGGGAAGAACCTTTTTATACACAGCTGTCACATCAGATGTGGGTGTCTCAATGGAGCAGTTCAAAGAAAACAGCAAAGTGCTAAGATGGAAAATGAACTCCTGAAGTGTGACTTTAGTCTCATTGGGAATTATCAGCTCTCAGCTAAATTGTCTTTCACTAAACAAGGCTAGGGGGGTGGGGGGGGGGGTGGGGGTAGAAGGGGAAGGAGGAAGGCTGGAGAGATCTTAAGGATGCAAATTGACATTTTAGTAATAGGCAAAGAGATTAAGCTGCACTTTGTTTACCAATTAATTAAAACATGAAGAAGTAGTAGCAATGCCTTTTGCCACATCGAAAAATATTATTATTATACAGGATTTATATAGCGCCAACAGTTTGCTCAGCACTTTACAATATATTATTATTATTATACAGTATTTATATAGCGCCAACAGTTTGCTCAGCACTTTACAATATATTATTATTATTATACAGGATTTATATAGCGCCAACAGTTTGCTCAGCGCTTTACAATATATTATTATTATACAGGATTTATATAGCGCCAACAGTTTGCTCAGCGCTTTACAATATATTCATATTATACAGGATTTATATAGCGCCAACAGTTTGCTCAGCACTTTACAATATATTATTATTATACAGGATTTATATAGCGCCAACAGTTTGCTCAGCGCTTTACAATATATTATTATTATACAGGATTTATATAGCGCCAACAGTTTGCTCAGCACTTTACAATATATTATTATTATACAGGATTTATATAGCGCCAACAGTTTGCTCAGCGTTTTACAATATATTATTATTATACAGGATTTATATAGCACCAACAGTTTGCTCAGCGCTTAACAGGAGACAATACAGCAACAATACAGTTCAATTACAAGAGGGACAGGAGGGCCCTGATCCTGGGAGCTTACAATCTAGGAGAATATGTGCATATCAATACAAATGACTCTAATGAGAATAAAGGCTTTTGCTTAAATTGTTACACACATTTTACAGTTATAAATTCTATACATTTTACATAAATTTTGTTTAAATGTTTACTTACATATAAGCTCTAACAATAAACTTTTCTTATTCTCTCCCTTTGCATCTATTTAATGTAGCATTGGAAGCGTTTTATTATATCTGTTTGGCAAGTGCAAAAAAATTGCCAAAAACCTTGTTAGCTGATAACTTCTTCTGGAATATCATTAGCATTGTTCCCTGCTATCTCAGTGGACTACAAA
Organism: Staurois parvus; assembly: GCF_062004578.1. NCBI lineage: Eukaryota > Metazoa > Chordata > Amphibia > Anura > Ranidae > Staurois > Staurois parvus. Next base: position 7,010,642 of record NW_028317894.1, on the reverse strand, counting down.
ACACCTCCTCCTGTTATGGAGACGGGAGGAAGATATTATGCAGTCCTAACACAGTTGAGTTGATTTACTAAAACTGGAGAGTGCGAAATCTGGAGCAGCTCTGCATAGAAACCAATCAGCTTCCAGTTTTTTTGTCAAAGTTAGAAGCTGATTGGCTACATTGCACAGCCGCAACAGACTTTGCACTCTCCAGTTTTTAGTAAATCAACCTCACAATCACAATCTAAGGTCTCTGCCTTACCCTAGGTTCACACCTAAGCTTTTTCCGCAGTGTTTTGCAGAAACGCACGACAGTCCATTTAACATGATTTCCTATTGGACAGGTTTACATCTACACGTTTTTATCAGATTTGTTTTTTGGAAAGGGTCAGTGACTCCTTTGAACGCAAAAAGTTGTGTTTTTGGTTCTATAGATTTCAATGGAAATGCTGGAAAAAGGAAAAGTAGTGCATTTTTGTTGCGTTTTCCATTTTAAATCTGCCTAGCAACAAGAAAAAACGCATCAAAAATATGGCAAAAATGCTTAAAAAACGCATGTGCAAAAATGCACTGCAGAAATGGATCAAACGCAAACTGCATAGGTGTGAACCTAGCCTTCCATGAATACACACACATACTAGAGCCAATTTTAGATAGGAGCCAATAAACCAAACAGCATGTCTTTGGAGTTTTACCAGGACACTGCTCAATATGGTTGTCATTCTGGGACAGGAAGTGTGTTAATGGCAGAATCACCAGGTTAAAATAAAGGAAAAAAGTGTGAAAAAAAAAGAAAACTAATGCAGCCACCACATCTGTGCTGCAGTTTGCATGTTCTCCCTGTGCCTGTATGGGTTTCCTCTGGGAACTCATTTTCTCCAAAGACATGCTGGTAGGTTAAATGGCTCCTGTCTAAATTGTCCCTAGTATGTGTATGTATGAATGTGAGTTAGGGACCTTAGATTGTACACCCCTTGAGGGTTAGGGACTGATGTTAATGTATAATATACTGTATATGTAAAGTGCTGCATAAATTGTTGGCACTCTATAAGTACCTATAATAAATAAATACTATCAATTTTTGTTCTTAGGTTTAGATATTTATTTCAGGTACTTATATAGCGCCATCAGTTTACACAGCGCTTTACATATATATTGTACATTCACATCAGTCCCTAACCCTCAAGGGGTGTACAATCTAAGGTCCCTAACTTACATTCATACATACACATACTAGGGCCAATTTAGACAGGAGCCAATTCACCTACCAGCATGTCTTTGGAGTGTGGGAGGAAACCGGAGTACCCAGAGGAAACCCACGCAGGCACAGGGAGAACATGCAATCTCCAGGCAGGTGGTGCCATGGTTGGGATGTGAGCCGACAACCCTAATACTGCCATTTGGAAGTGCTAACCATTTAGCCACTGTGCTGCCCTATTCAGATATGCTTTTATCTTAGCATAAATGTTTTCATACAGCAGCTTTATAATGGGAAAGTAAAATAAATTTTTAAGGACCAGATATTTTGTTAGCGTTATCTTCCAGGTAGGGTTTAATTCTACCTAAAGGATATTTAGTTTACTAAAGCACTGTGTGAGAATTTTCATTTTTTCTTCCATCCTTTTTTTGTAGCTCAGTGCTGCTGGTCTTCTCCAGCCTTTTTCGGACACTTCTTATCTGTGTGCACTCACCCCAGCATCAGCTGCACATTATTGAACTGGGTTAGCTTCCTTATTGTGAAACGGTGCGCCATTTGATTTTTAGTCTTCATCTGGGGTGTATGTAACAGGGTGCCTCCATAACTGGGAGACAGTTATCACCCCATAACTAGATGTTCTGAACAAGGACCTTCCTGGCAGAATCACCAGATATTCGTTCAATGAAAGCTGCTGATTTAAAAATATGTAAAATGATATTATTATATCATTTTAATTAAGAATTAAAATTAAGAGAATGGGGTTTGATCTGGTTTAAAATAATTTTTCATAAGGCTCTCACATCTTAACATTCTTGCTCTTTTATATATTTGTAACTGCAGTACTGTATCTTCAAAATAAAGGTGTCATGGTAGAAACATAGGGGCTACCATTGATGACTCTCTGATACTGGATTCAGTACTTTTTTCCCCAAAGTTCTAAGTTTGAATTTGATATCTTACAAACAACAAATGAACCCTAAGTGATTCAGTGGCACTGTTATAGCCGGAGTTCCACCCAAAAGGGAAAGCTCCACTTTAAAGATTGGTCCCCCGCTCTCCATTAAGGATTGGCACCTTTGGGGAGCAGGTACCCGAAATTGACAGGTACCCGCTCCCACTTCTGCTGTGATTGCCTGGCCGAATGGAAGCGGACGTTGTCCTCCTACCCTTCCTCCCCGTAGTCTTCTGGGACACGTGACAGGTCCCAGAAGACGACGGGCCATTCAGGAAGCACAGCACTACTCGCGCATGCGCAGTGGGTACCCAGCTGTGAAGCCGCAAGCTGTCACAGCCGGGTGCCCACACTGAAGATGCCGGCGCCTGGATCATTTTGTCTTAAAGAGGCACTTACCACCGGAATTAATTGAACTTTTCACATTATAATTTTATTTTATCTTTTTTTTTTTTGGTGGAAGTTTTTTTCTTTCTTTTACTCTTTTATATCAATTGGACATTGTGTTTTTGACATAGCGCTGTTTATGTGTACTATATTTTATTTAGTCACTGTCTATAGTTTGAAAAAGGTTAGCAGACTAGAACTTTATTATCTCACATGGGATATGTATGTAGCATGCCATTTCCGGCCTTGTTCTGGGAATGTTTGTATTCTGACCATCACTGGATTCAGTACACTTAGACTGACAAGAAACAAACATGCAATCACTTAAGTAAAAGCAGGGTCTCCAAACTATGGCCCACGGGCCACATGCGGCCCACAGCTATCATCACTGGCCTGTCCCTGTGTTCAGATTGAGAATTCAGATTGGGAGAGGCTGCCTATGGTCTCTGCTTTGACCTGATGTAAGGGGTACTCTGATGGGGAATCTTATGTAAGGGGTTACTCTGATGCAAGGGGGACTCTGAAGCGAACCCTGATGGGACTCTGATGGGGAACTTAACCACTTGCCCTCCAGAAGATTTACCCTCCCTCTTGACCAGGCCATTTTTTGCGATAAGGCGCTGTGTTACTTTAACTGACAATTGCGCGGTCATGCAATGCTATACATAAATGAAACTTACATCCTTTTTTCCCCAGAAATATAGCTTTCTTTTGGTGGTATTTTATCACCTGTGTGTTTTTTATTTTTTGCGTTATAAACAAAAAAAAGACCGACTTTTGACTTTTTGCTATAAAACATGTCCAGTAAAAAAAAATTTAAAAAGTCAAATTTCGTCATAAATTTAGGCCAACATTTAATCTGCTACACGTGTTTGCTAAGAAAAATCCCAATGCATGTAAATTAATTGGTTTACATGAAAGTTATAGCGTCTACAAATGGCAGTATATATACTGCAATTTTTATTTTTTCTATAGTAGTAATGGCAGAGATCAGCGACTTATAGCGGGACTGTGGCGGGCATTCTGACACTGGGGGGAGAACTGACTAACTGCCACTGACATCCCTATTGACACTAATACAGTGATCGGTGCTAATAAAAAGCACTGACACTGTACTAATGACACTGGGCAGGAAAGGGTTAACATCTGGGCGATCAAGTGGTTAACTGTGTGCTGTGTGTGTTTTACTAGGGAAACATGCTGCTGTGTATTTCCCTGCTATGCAGAGAAATACACAGCAGCATGTTACTGCTGACAGGAGAGAGACCTGTGTTTACACCTGTGTTTACACACAGGTCTCTCCCTTGTCAGTGTTACTCAGTGATTGCCGAGTGCCGGAGGGGAATCTCCAGCCAGGACCCAGTGATTGACATCTGTAGCCGCCAATTGCAGCGCGGGTAGGGCCCCCTACCCGGAGATGCAAATCATGTATATATATGTGATTTTACACTGCCCTGCCGTAGTTCTACTATAAAGCGGCAGGGAAGCAGTTAATGGAAGAGAAACTCTGATGCAGCCCCTGATGTAAGGGAGGACATTTTTGGATGTCTTGATGTAAACAGAGCTCTGATGGGGACCCTAAAGTAAGGAAAGATTCTAAAGTAAGGAGGAGACTCTGATATAAGGGGAACTCTATTGGGGACACCGATCAAAGAGGACTCTGATGGGGACCTTAATATAAGGGGGGACTCTGATAGGGACTCTGAAGGGGACCCTGATGTAAGGGAGGATGTTGTTAGAGATCTTGATGTAAAGAGAGATTCTGAAGAAGACCCTGATATAAGAAGAGATTCTAAAGTAAGGTGGCCTCTAGTGGTGACCCTGATATAAGGGGAACTGTGATGGGGACACTGATGTAAGGAAGGACATTATTGGGGATCTTGATATAAAGAGTTACTTTGATGGGGATCCTGATGCAAGGAGAGACTCTGAAGTATATAAGGGGGACTCTGATGGGAACACTGATGTAAAAGGGACACTGATAGGGACTCTGTTGGGTGCCCTGATGAAAGGAGAGACTCTGAAGTATATTAGGAGGACTCTGAACACTGATGTAAAGGGTAAGAAGATGAGAATTGCACTCCAATGTTTGCTTCCATAAGGCTGAATGTCTATTCCTGAAATGGAGAAGTAATATGCTCTTCAGAGGGATTTCTGTATGAAGCCCGGTTGATTTCAATTTCTGGTGAGTACATAGTGGTGGATTGTCACAGATGTACTCTGCACAGATGTCACCTCTATTTTTTGGTCATTATTGATTTTTCACATTGAAGGACACTTCACTCTTTGGACTTTATTTATGGATATTTATAGGTTTGACTTGTAATTAGTCCACATAACGTTTTTTTTCCACATATTTATTGATTTACATATACCGTATTTTCCGACGTATAAGACGACTGGGCGTATAAGACGACCCCCTACTTTTCCTGTTAAAATATAGGGTTTGGGCTATACTCTCCGTATAAGACTACCCCATGTCACTGCCCCCCAAATGTCACTGTCCTCCCCATGTCAGGCCCCCCATGTCACTGCCCCCCCCTCATGTCACTGTCCTCTCCATGTCAGGCCCCCCATGTCACTGACCCCCTCATGTCACTGTCCTCTCCATATCAGTGCCCCCCCTCATGTCACTGTCCTCTCCATGTCAGTACCTCCCCTTGTGTCACTGTCCTCCCCATGTCACTGCCCCCCCAATGTCACTGTCCTCCCCATATCACTGACCCCCCCACATGTCACTGTCCTCCACATGTCACTTCCCCCCCACATTTCACTGTCCTCCCCGTGTCATTCCCCCCACATGTCACTGTCCTCCCATGTTAGTCCCCCCATGTCACTGGCTCCCCACATGTCACTGTCCTCCGCATGTCATGCCCCCATACAGTCATGGCCGAAATTGTTGGCACCCTTGATATTTCTCCAGGAAATCATGTATTTCTCACGAAACGTATTGCATTAACACATGTTTTGCTATACACATGTTTATTCCCTTTGTGTGTATTGGGACAAAACAAAAAAAGGGAGGAAAGAAAGCAAATTCGACATAATGTCACACAAACCTCCAAAAATGGGCTGGACAAAAGTATTGGCACCCTTTCACAACTGCGGATAAATAAGAATGTTACAAGCATGTGATGCTCCTGTAAACTCACCTGGGGCAAGTAACAGGTGTGGGCAATATAGAAATCACACCTGAAAGCAGATAAAAAGGAGAGACGTTCACTTAACCTTTGCATTGTGTGTCTGTCTGTGCCACACTAAGCATGGACAACAGAAAGAGGAGACGAGAACTGTCTGAGGACCTGAGAACCAAAATTGTGGCAAAATATCAACAATCTCAAGGTTACAAGTCCATCTCCAGAGAACTAGATTTGCCTTTGTCCACAGTGCGCAACATTATCAAGAAGTTTGCAACCCATGGCACTGTAGCTAATCTCCCTGGTCGTGGACGGATGAGGAAAATTGATGAAAGATTGCAACGCAGAATAGTCCGGATGGTGGATAAGCAGCCCCAAACATGTTCCAAAGACATTCAAGCTGTCCTGCAGGCTCAGGGAGCATCAGTGTCAGCGCGAACTATCCGTCGACATTTAAATGAAATGAAACGCTATGGCAGGAGACCCAGGAGGACCCCACTGCTGACACAGAGACATAAAAAAGCAAGACTACAGTTTGCCAAAATGTACTTGAGTAAGCCAAAAGCCTTCTGGGAAAACGTCTTGTGGACAGATGAGACCAAGATAGAGCTTTTCGGTAAAGCACATCATTCTACTGTTTACCGAAAACGGAATGAGGCCTACAAAGAACAAAACACAGTACCTACGGTAAAATATGGTGGAGGTTCAATGATGTTTTGGGGTTGTTTTGCTGCCTCTGGCACTGGGTGCCTTGACTGTGTGCAAGGCATCATGAAATCTGAGGATTACCAAAGGATTTTGGGTCGCACTGTAGGGCCCAGTGTCAGAAAGCTGGGTTTGCGTCCAAGATCCTGGGTCTTCCAGCAGGACAATGACCCCAAACATACGTCAAAAAGCACTCAGAAATGGATGGCAAAGAAGCGCTGGAGAGTTCTGAAGTGGCCAGCAATGAGCCCAGATCTAAATCCCATTGAACACCTGTGGAGAGATCTTAAAATTGCTGTTGGGAAAAGGTGTCCTTCCAATAAGAGAGACCTGGAGCTGTTTGCAAAGGAAGAGTGGTCCAAAATTCCGGGTGAGAGGTGTCAGAAGCTTATTGATGGTTATAGGAAGCGACTGATTTCAGTTATGTTTTCCAAAGGGTGTGCAACCAAATATTAAGTTAAGGGTGCCAATACTTTTGTCCAGCCCATTTTTGGGGTTTTGTGTGACATTATGTCATATTTGCTTTTCTGCCTCTGTTTTATATTTGTTCCAATACATACAAAGGGAATAAACATGTGTATAGCAAAACATGTGTTAATGCAATACCTTTTTTGTGTGAAATACTTGATTTTCAGGAAAAATATCAAGGGTGCCAACAATTTCGGCCATGACTGTATGTCACTGCCCTCCCACATGTTAGGGCCACCCATGTCATTGACCCCCCCACATGTTAGTGTCCTCCCCATGTCACGGCACTCCCCCTGTCACTGTCCTACCCATGTCACAATCCCCCCCCATGTAACTGTCCTCTCTCCGATCGATGATGCTCCCCAATACGCATCTTTGATCCATCTTGCTGGAGCATCGGCGTCGGCTAGTGATCCGCGGGATCAGCGGTGTAGCACAAAAGGGGTTACCTGTGTCAGCTCGATGCTAATGTTGTTGATCAGCGATTGGCTTCTTGTGCCTAAAACTGTGACATGTGCAGTTGCTTCAAGGGGGACAGATCTTCACGGGAGACAGATCTTGCCGCTACACTGGTAAGTTTCAGCACGCCGTATACCGGCTTATAAGATGACCCCCAACCAGGGGCGGACTGACCATTTGGAAACTCAGGCACTGCCCGTGGGCCCGGGGTCAGTAGGGGGCCCCATGAGATGCCCCTGGTACCTTTTTCATAGGCTTTTTTGAGTTTGGGGAAGGACACAGGGCCCCATGATCCCCTATTGCCCGGGGCCCCATGAATTGTCAGTCCGCCCCTGCCTCTGACTTTTGAGAAGATTTTCATGGGTTAAAAAGTCGTCTTATACGCTGGAAAATACAGTAAGTGCTGCACTTTTATACATATTTATAATTTTGTGGATGAAGTGGGTTCACCTATTTGTCCTAGCTGCTTTCTGATTTGTTGATCCTAGCGCTCACTGATATTTGACACGTTTAGGATTTTTTTGTAATGCACCACACATAAAATGTGCAGATGGGGATTAGTGATTGGGTCATGCCTGCTATGGGGACTGTGGTCTTGTGTCTTCATTCACCTTACAGTTCTGGAAATGAGCACAGGTTTACTTGGATGACTTAAAACATATCACCTTACTTACATCATCCCTAAAAAAAAAAACCACAATAGTATACAGTGCTGTAATCTAAAGAGCCATAAACACAGCAGATCAGAGCACATTGTACCTTGGTGTCCCAGTGTTCGGAGTCAGAGCTCCAATCATATGATAATAAGGAGCTTACAGTTTACTCCGACAGTCCTTTGATCTCTCTGTAAATGAAATAGGGATGGGGTGGGTATATGGGGCTGTAACATAAATGTAATCAGTGATTTATGGTGCGTGGGGGGGGGGGGCAATTAATTATGTATATAGAGTAACTTTCACTGTGCATTAGCAATGCATGCCTGCACTAGAAGTCCATTAGAAGGTCTCTAAATAAGCAAATTATCAGATCAAAGAACCATGGACCCATGGCACACTGTCCCTAAACCAACAGAGACCAGGTTTCTGGATGACTCTTGTTCTAAAATGTATTATTTTTATTCCCTCATGTTGTCCCCAAATTCCTCACTGCAAGGCACAGAGACCTTTCACACTAGTCCCAGCCTGGTGAGCTCACAATCTAATTCATCCAACACTTAAAATTTAAATCCAGTTTTGTATAGCATGGTCAAGGACCACAACCTCAATTAGGTTTTAGGTACTATCCAGGGCTCAGTTAAGCCAACCATAGATAGATCGAAATTTGTCTGGTTCAGCAGTGACACCATTGACTGCCAGGCAATTAGCATTCTCAAATGAGGCCAGGAACAGTTACTTTCATGTTTCTCCCTGTTATTTTTCTTTTGGTTTCCTTTTTGTAGAAAAATACCCTTGCAGTCCCCTCACTACAAGGGTTTAATTACTATTAATACTGACCTTATTACTTGGTCCCCTGACAGCTGGTGATCTCTTCTTCTCCAAAACTTTTCAAGTGGTGGATGGGCCCTCCAAATCCTCACATACAATACAAGACTGCTGGCCCTGCATTGCACATGATGACATCAGATATCCTGTTACTGGCAAAGATAAGTGACTTCAGGGACCGGTTGTACAATGCAATAAAAGCCTGTCAGAACAAAGCATAAGGTAAGTGCTACAACTTATTCCTCTACTCCTAGAGGGAACCAGCATGTAACCCTTGCAGTGTGGAGGGGATGGGGGACAGCATTGTAAGGGGATTTTTTTTTATTGCTGCCCAGAGTAGGGCTTTAAAGTGACAAACCATCCTTATTCTTCAAAAATAATCCGTACACATCCACTGTTTAAAGGCCTACTAGGCACTTATACCCAGGTCAATTTTCAGCTTTCAGTGCTGTCGCACTTTGAATGACAATTTCGCAGTCATGCAACACTGTACGCATATGAAATTTGTATAATTTTTTTCACACAAATAGAGCTTTCTTTTGGTGGTATCTAATCGCCACTGGGTGTTTAAATTTTTGCACTGTAAAAAAAAAAATAAAGCAAAAAATTTGAAAGAAAAAGTTTTTTTTTGTTTCTATTATAAATTTTTGCAAACAAGTAATTTTTTCCTTCACTTATGTGTGTTGATGAGGCTGCACTGATAGACAGAACTGATAGACAGCACTGATATTATTATTATTATAATACAGGATTTATATAGCGCCAATAGTTTGCTCAGCGCTGTATATTATAATGGGAGACAATACATGAGACAGTACAGTAACAATACGAGTCAATACACGAGGGGTTCGAGGGCCCTGCTCCTTGGAGCTTACAGTCTAGGAGAGAGGGGATAATGGTACAGGAGGAAATAGCTGTGGGGATGGAGTGGTGGGAAGAGTGGAGGAGTTCACTAATTAGCTGAGGGCGGGGTAGGCTGATGGATTGGAGTAGGGAGTTCCAGAGGATGGGGGAAGCCCCGGAAAAGTCCTGGAGACGGGCATGGGAGGAGGAGACCAGGGAACTAGAGAGAAGGAGGTCTTGTGAGGAGCGGAGAGTATGCTTTGGGTGGTATATGGATACCAGATCGGTGATGTAGTTTGGGGCAGTATTATGAACAGCTTTATACTTCAATGTTAGTATTTTGAATTTTATCCGTTGGGCAATCGGAAGCCAGTGGAGGGATTGGCAGAGAGGGGTGGCGGATACAGAGCGGTTAGTAAGGTGGATGAGTCTGGCCGCAGCATTCAAGATAGACTGAAGTGGGGATAGCCTGCGGTGAGGTAAGCCGATGAGGAGGGAGTTACAGTAGACGAGGCGTGATATAATGAGGGAGTGAATGAGTTGCTTAGTGGTCTCTGGGGTTAGGAATGGATAGGCACTGATGAGGTGGCACAGATAGGCTGCACTGATGAGGTGGCACTGATGAGCTGGCATTGGTGGGCATTGATGAGGAGACACTGATGAAGCTGCACTGATAGGCGGCACTGATGGGCGACACTGATAGGCGGCGCTGACTGTTGGCACTGACTGATGGCACTGCTGGGAACTACTGCTGGGGGACACTGATGGGTGGCACTGCATGGCACTGATGATCAGTGGCGATCTCCTCTGTGACAGCTGCCAGTTATCGGCAGTAGTTTCCTCACGCTATGACAGTGCTGCCGATAACCGGAAACTGTATTTACTCCGTGATCTGCTGTGTTATTGGACACAGCTGATCATGTGGTAAAAGGCCACTGTGATTCTCCTTTTACCTCATCACATGATCAGCTGTGTCTGTAGGACACGGCCATAATGGAGATCGTTGGGTGCGCGCAGGAGGGTGCGTTCTGGGAGGACATTATATGACGCCCACCCAGAACTGGGTAACCGCGATATAGCCATCATTTGGCTATAGTGCGGTTACCAAATGGTTAAAGGTAGCTTATCAAAGCACTTTACAAAGAAAGCACAAGAAATGCAGAGTATAAAACAAAGGGGGGGAAAAAGGACAATTAAGTGAAAGTTTGTCTAAAGAAAAAAGTTTTTAGATTTGATTTGAATGAGTTTAGAGAAGATGACTCTCTGATGTTCCTTGGAAGTGAATTCCAGAGTTTTGGAGCATAACAGGAGAAGGCTCTGTCTCTCATCAAGCGTAGGTGAGTAGGGGACACACACAAAAGACCAGAATTTGAGGAGTGGAGGTTACGAGGGCAGAGTAAATAGATAAACGTTCAGACAGATAATGGGGTGCCAAGCCTTGAAGAACCTTATAGGTGAGCAAGAGGATCTTAAAGTGTATGAGAAACCTGACGGGTAGCCAATGCAAGGACTCTAGGATAGGGGTAATTATTAATGTTTCAAACAAGCAGGACATGTTAATTGCGGTCATGTACACTGCTTGTTAGGTGGGTGCAACTTGCAAAATGGTACAGCAACCCGACATGGAACACACCTGACTGGGGAACTCACAACAGTGAGTGGAGAGTCAGCAGTGAATAGGCCCTAGCTGGAGATAGCACGTGTCAAGGGGAATGGAGTGCAGCCTCACTGGTCCAGTCCAAAAGGGAGCTTGCTCAGATGTAGATGAAGGCCCTAAGCTTTCACTCCTCCTCTGATACCTCTCCCTGCTGCTAGTGCTGTCCCTGACAGACAGGTATGCTGTCCCTACACTAGTCAACTCGCAACTGCATGCCAAAAGCTGGGGCAAGAACTTAAAAAGACTCTGGGTGAACCAAGATGGCCACCCACCAGGGTCATCTGAATGCAGTGTAGCCAACCAGAATGCTGCCCCAGGGGACCAAGGGAAGCATAGACAAAACCAGTTTCTCCTGATTTCCTCCTCCAGCTGCACTGCTATTCTGGACGACTGCCACCGGCAGTAGAGAATGTAGACTGCACCTGCCTTTCAGAAGTGAACAAGAGAGGGTGGATTCATTCAAACATACAGTGTGACCATGGAAAATGTGCAAAGCCACCCTCTAACAGGAAGTCAAATCACAGCAGCAAAAAAATAAATAGAATTTGGAGATTTGGAGAAGGCTGAGAGCAATTGAGCAGACTTTTTTGAGTCCAAAAGAAATGCTTAGAGATTTGTTTTTTTAAAACCATAGTTTAGTGTCACTTTAAGGAATAAGCATTTTAGTAATTTTGCTCCATAATTCCATACTGAAAAAAAATGGTTTGTAGCCTCAGGTCCTTCTCTGTCACTTATACAAAAATGATTATTAAGCGGAGGTCAATGATGACATGACATTCGAGATCCATGTTCTCTCTTGGTTCTTTATGAAATGTGTCTGTAGGGGATAATAAAACCACACCGTGCTGACATCGGCAGATTTCTCGTCACCTCCAGGAAGGAAAATGAACCAGACAGATGAAACAGTGAGCCTCTGTAGACGAGTCCATACAGACAGGTTTAATCACAAAGGATGATGTGTGATGTACAATAACCCATGTCAACCAACTAGATTTCTTCTTTTGTCAGGTCCCAACAATGAAAGGTATCCATTGATCGGGTTTGGTGGATAACTAGGTTTCGTTGTGTGCAATTGAAAATATATTGTGCAGAGGCACAGAGAAAAAGCACAGGTTTAGTCTAAATCTAAGCACTAGTCCATATAGAAAACCTGTCTTGGCAGACATGAAGACTGTCCATGTTGACCTTCACTCCAATGTCCAGGTGGCTGGAGGTTCTCATCCAAAGTTTCAATATAAATCCAAGTTTTCAAACTAAAGGGTCAGGATAGCACCCAGTTATTATCAGAAAGATGTCACATATGGCATCTCTCGTATTAAACATTATGTGAACTTTATGTCAGTACGAGTGTATGTGTGAAGGGGGTGGGCAAAGAAATGAAAAGATAAAGGTTACCCCATGTCATACTATGGGGCCCAAAAGCTTAAGGAGATCCAAAGCCTGATTTTTACCCTGCTAGATCAAATGCTTTGTTGTTTTTTTGGGGTTTTTTTTGCCTTCCTCTGGATCAACTGTAAGTATAGCATTCTGTACATGGAGGTTACTATGTAAGATGCCTTCAGGACAAATCTGGAGATGCTCAGAGTACAGCACTATATACGGTAAGTCTATAAAGGCTCACGGCCAAAGAGGATTTGTACCAGAAAGTGCTGTGCTACTACGGTACGTAAGCAGCTATGGCAGGTGTGTGTGTGTTGGGGGGGTAGGTAGTTTCATCTAGGATAAGGACGGATGGTTTATCATTTGATTTATTATTAATTTTAAGGGCACCTCCTCAGTGGCATGTTGGGATAATCTAGGATATGGTCAAGGCTTCATGCACACAGCTGGCTCTACAGAGCCTTTGTAATTACCCCCCACACACCTGAAGCACCCCATTGAGATGAATTACAAGTGGTGTTCAAGACAAACTGTGACTTTTGAGTTTATATAATAAAAGAACAATTTTATTTTTTGACAAACTCCTCTGATACATTTATACACCTATCCCAGCAATTAACCAATTCCTGCAAAGCTTCGGCATACAAAAGATTTGTCAGTACGCCTGAACTATCCTAGGATGGCCTGCTTCACTTCGTCATCATCGTGTTCACGGTTCCCACAGAAAAATGAGTCTCTTGTGCAATTTCACAACAGGTTATATGTTGATTATCCAAGATCTGACATTCCACGTGCTGAATGCTCACAGGAATGACTGCTGTGGGCTGGGAACCACCATGGCTGGGATCATCGCTGACAGACATACGACCATCTTTGAAATGTTTACATTTTTCAGATGTCTTACTGTGGCTGAGCGTCTCATCACCGTACTGTGCTTGAAGTCTTCTGTAGATATCAATGGGTTTTACACTTTCATTCACGAGAAACTTCATCCCCACATGCTGTTCTATGCATGCACTGTTGTCTGCCATCTTGAATAATGGTCTTTGACATATGTGCCTCTCATCAGTAAAAGGACACACTTGCCACTTACTTCTGTGTGTAGTACTACCACTCTAGCATCCCCTTTTATACCTGTGAAATTAAAACTCCTGGTCTGACTTGAACACTCCTCGTAGAATTAGAACTGGTGTACGTGTGCCCCCTAAAGAGCCACTGGTGAACTTAGTTCTATTTCCCTGGTTAGGGCATCCACGGTCTGGCACGCAGCATTTTCTTCATTCTTCCACTTACTTAAAGGAACAGTCTAGGGGTGTCTTTTTTTTTCAGTTTTGTTGAAACTTAGAACTGAGATGGGGATGAAGGATGCATGGGATATCCCAAAAACATAAGAACTGGACAACTTGAGGACTCCTTAACTATCTTGCTGAACTGTACCAAAGAATGTCCCACAGAATCTCTATGATAACGGTGACTATGACTTCTTCCAGGGACAAAAAGCTACATACAGTTACTGACTTTCCAGCACTGGGGTCATTTACTCCCCTAGCCACAGGATAAGTTGCCTCCTTCCAATATCCACCAGGCTGGGAGGGAGGTCTACATTCACACCACCATAGGAGACTTGAACTCTTTCCCACCAACTTTCTCCTGGCACTCTCCAGTGAGCTTCTCCAGACCCAGGGCGTAAGCTTGTAATTAGGCCCCCCAGCTAAGCTTAGCTGAGACCTCTGTGTTTTCCTGATGGGTCTAGTTTCCTGCCCAGGGGAAGAACCCCTGCATAGGGTCTCCTCCAGCAACAATGGACCCAAGTATGCTGCTCTCTGCTGCCTCAGGCCTCAGACTCCACTGATTACAGAAGAGCCAACTAAATTTATGTAGGGTGTTACATGTGATTGTGCACCAGGGTTGCATAAAGCACCCACATGTGCATGGATCTGCTTTTGGAGCATACATCCCTGAGAGTGCTTTATTGAACCCCCAATGCACAACCTTGTACAGCTGCATCACCTAATATATCTCAATGGGCAGCTGTATGCAATGGCTGTGGGTGCATTAAGCCTGTTTTTTTTGCCATCTGTATCCTGTTGGGGAGATTTCCTTTTACTTCCTGTCTTGCGGACACTACAGGAAATCTCTATAAAGCAAGGGAATTCCATACTTTGACAGTTGTCCCCATTGACAAATGTCCCCTTTTTTCTTGTTCTAGTGACATCTCAAACTGAAACACAGGCAAGGATTAAAAGATAAAGAAGATGAATACTCAGTGGTTAAATCCAGCACTTAAACTTTGATGATAAAATAAGGTTGACTTCCTTATCTAAATTTGTCTACTTTAACACTCTTGGCTGATATAGCCAAATAGTTAATAAAAAAATACCAATATATACAATAATATAAAATCCAGCTAGGAAGGACAGCTCTAAAATAAACAAAGTATCAAAATATTTTTTCCCAGGGAAAAAAATGCTACAGATATTTAAAATTAATAAACTACTATCATATTCAGTTGAACCTTCCATCCTCTCTTGTCATATTATACTGTTTTTGTACTTTATATACCTGCTATTTTAATTTATATTCTTGAAAAAAACAGTAAGGTACACAAAAGTGAAAAAGTATTTGCCCCCTTCCTGATTTTTTTTATTGTTTTGCATATTTGTTACACTTAAATAATTTGAATCATCAAATAAATTTTTATATTACAGAAAGATAACCTGGGTAAATACAAATTTCAGGTTTAAAATAAAAGTTGTTCAAACCTGCCTGGCCCTATGTGAAAAAGTAATTGCCCCCTAACAACCCCCCCCTCCCTTGAACTGTGGTTAATGGAATACATTTTACTTGCCACACCCAGACCTGTTGAATCAAGAAATCTCTTAAATAGAAGCTGTCCGTCAAAGTGTAGCATGCTAAAAGGTCTAAAAACGCAACACATTATGCCCCCAAAAAAATTCAAGAACAGGTGAGAAACAAAGTAATTGACATGTATCAGTCTGTAAAGGGTTACAAAGCCGGTCAAAAAACACTGTACTCATAAGACATTTTTATCATTTTTTTGAGACAGATAGAGCTTTTTCTGGTGGTATTTAATCACCACTGGGGATTTTATTTTTTGCTAAACAAACCAAAAATGACTGAAAATTTTGAGAAAAAAAAAGTTATTTTCTTAGTTTCTGTTATAAAATTTTATTTTTATTTATTTTTTGATTTTATTTATTTCAGGTACTTATATAGTGCTGTCAATTTATGCAGCGCTTTACACATATACAGTTTCAAGAAAAAGTATGTGAACCCCTTGGGATTACGTGGAGTTTTGCATGAATTGGGCATAAAATGTGCTCTGAACGTCATCTAAGTCACAACAATAGAAGAACACAGTCTGCTGAACATAATACTACACAAACATTAGATGTTGCCATGGTTTAATTGCACATAACATGTAAACATTCACAGTGCAGGGAGGAAAAAGTATGTGAACCTTTGGACTTAATAACTGGTTGACCCTCCTTTGGCAGCAATAACCTCAACCAAACGTTTCCTGTAGTTGCAGATCAGACCTGCACAATGATCTGGAGTAATTTTGGACCACTCCTCTTCACAAAACTGTTTCAGTGTAGCAATATTCTTGGGATGTCTGGTGTGAATCGCTCTCTTAAGGTCATGCCACAGCATTTCAATCGGGTTGAGGTCAGGACTCTGACTGGGCCACTCCAGAAGGCGTATTCTGTGCTGTTGCAGCCATTGTTTTGTTGAATTACTTGTATGCTTTGGGTCATTGTCCTGTTGCATCACCCATCCTCTGTGGAGCTTCAGTTGGCGGACAGATGGTCGTACCTTTTTCTGCAAAATGTCTTGATAAACTCTGGAATTCATTTTCCCATCAATGACAACAATCCGTCCAGATCCCGAGGCAGCAAAGCAGCCCCAAACCATGATGCTCCCTCTGCCATGTTTTACAGTGGGGATGAGGTTTTGATGTTGGCCTTTTTTTCTACACACATAGTGTTGTGTGTTCTTCCCAAACAACTCAATCTTGGTTTAATCTGTCCACAGTATATTTTGCCAGTAGTGCTGTGGAACATCCAGGTGCTCTTTTGCAAACTTCAAACGTGCTGCAATATTCTTTTTGGACAGCAATGGCTTCCTCCGTGGTGTCCTCCCATGTACTCCATTCTTGTTTAATGTTTTCCTTATTGTAGATGTGTCAACAAAAATGTTAGCATGTGCCAGAGATTTCTGTAGGTCTTTAGCTAACACTCTGGGATTCTTCTTTACCTCATGCAGCATTCGGCGCTGTGCTCTTGCAGTCATTTTTACAGGACGACCATGCCTAGGGAGAGTAGCAACAGTGCTAAACTTTCTCCATTTGTAGACAGCCTGTCTTACCATGTACACATGAACATCAAGGCTTTTGGAGATACTTTTGTAACCCTTTCCAGCTTCATGCAAGTCAACAATTCTTGATCGTAGGTCTTCTGAGAGCTCTTTGCTGCGAGGCATGGTTCACATCAGACAGTGCTTCTTGAAACCAGTAAACCCAAAACAGGTGTGTGTTTTTTAAGGGCAGGACAGCTGTCAGCAACACATCCAATATCATCACACTGATTGGAGTCAAGGTTGGTTCACTCCTGGCTCCAATTAGCTCTGGGAGAAGTCATTAAGCTAGGGCCTCACATACTTTTTCCACCCTGCACTGTGAATGTTTACATGTTATGTGCAATTAAACCATGGCAACATCTAATGTTTGTGTAGTATTATGTTCAGCAGACTGTGTTCTTCTATTGTTGTGACTTAGATGACGTTCAGAGAACATTTTATGCCCAATTCATGCAAAACTCCACGTAATCCCAAGTTCACATACTTTTTCTTGCAACTGTATATTGTACATTCACATCAGTCCCTAACCCTCAAGGGACGTACAATCTAAGGTTCCTAACTCACATTCATACACATATTAGGGCCAATTTAGACAGGACCCAATTAACCTACCAGCATGTCTTTGGAGTGTGAGAGGAAACCGGAGGAAACCCACGCAGGCACAGGGAGAACATGCGTGCCGTGGCTGGGATTCGAACCAACGACCCTAGTACTGCCAGGCGGAAGTGCTAACCATTTAGCCGCTGTGATGCCCAAAATTTTGTAAATGAGTAATTTTTCTCATTCACTGATGTGCGCTAATGAGGCTGCACTGATGGGCACTGATAGGCGGCACTCATGGGCACTGATGAGGAGGCACTGGTAGGTGGCACTTATGGGCATTGACAGACATCACTGATGGGCACTGAAAGGCAGTACTCATATGGCACTGATAGACAGTACTCATATATGGCACTGATAGGCAGCACTGATTGGCACTGTTAGGTGGTACAGACGGGCACTGATAGGCAGCACTGACTGGCACTGATTGGCACACTCATAAGCAGTGCTGACTGGCACTGACTGACACTGATAGTTGGCACTGAAAGGCAGCTTAGATGGGCACTGATATGTGGCATTGATGTGCACTGGTAGGCACTGATATGTGGCATTGATGTTCACTGATGGGCACTGACAGGTGGCACTGATGGGACTACACTGATCATCAGGGCACTGCAGCATTTCCGGGAAGGGGGAAGTGTTGCGATTTCAAAGCCGCAGGTCAGTAAGATGTCATTTGTGACTTGTTTGTCATCTGTGTGACTCCATGCACAGATGTCTATACAAGTCGCACATGAAATCGCAAAAAATAGTGCAGGAACATTTTTTTCAAATCAGTGTGGCATCGCAAAGTTAGAGCAGAAGAAAGCATAGTCACACCGATTTGAATGATTCCATAAGCACAAATAGGGTGCCACTTGTCATGCGATTTGGAATTGTCAAATCACATGACAACTTGCACCAGTGTGAACCAGGGCTAAAAGAAAATACCAAACTTTGGGTTGACAAAGGAACAGTATTAGAGGGGGAATTTTTCTATGGAGGCACTAGTTTTACTGACCCTGGTGACAACCCAGGATTCCCTCATTTTGAAGGGATTATCTCTCACTTTCTGTTTTGTCTATGAGACAGGAAGTGAAAGGAAATCTCCCCAATGGGACACAGATGGCAACAAAAAAAAAAATTACATGGGTTATAACACCCCTTACTATATCCAAAATGGAAATGAAAATTACCAACCAACAGAGGACTGAATTCAAAGAAACCCCGAAAATCAAAGTGAGAAAATTATGCAGCAGGCTAGTCCATTTTGCTGCAATTTCATTGCAGCAATTCAAAATAGTACTCAGTAGTTTGTATGGCCCCCACAAGCTTGTATGCATGCCTGACCACATCGGGCATGCTCCTAATGAGATGACGGATGGTATAGTGGGGTATTTCCTCTCAGATCTGGACCAGGGCATCATTGAGCTCCTGGACAGTCTGAGGTGCAACCTGGCGGTGTCGGATGGACTGAAACATGATATCCCAGAGGTGTTCTATTAGATTTAGGTCAGGTAAGTGTGGGGACCATTCAATGGTATCAATTCCTTCATCCTCCAGGAACTGCCTATATACTCTCGCCACATGAGGCCGGGCATTGTCATGCACCAGGAGGAACCCAGGACCCACTGCACCAGTGTAGGGTCTGACAATGGGTCCAAGGATTTCATTCCAATACCTTATGGCAGTCAGGGTGCCATTGTCTAGCCTGTAGAGGTCTGTGCATCCCTCCATGGATATGCCTCCCCAGACCTTCACTGACCCACCACCAAAACGGTCATCCTGAACAATATTACAGGCAGCATAACATTCTCCACGGCTTCTCCAGACGCTTTCATGTCTGTCACATGTGCTCAGGGTGAACCTGCTGTCATCTGTGAAAAGCACAGGGCTCCAATGGCAGACCTGCCAATTCTGGTGTTCAATGGCAAATGCCAATTGAGCTCTATGGTGCACAGGGCCTACTCGAGGATGTCGGGCCCTCAGGCCACCCTCATGAAGTCTGTTTCTGATTGTTTGGTCACAGACATTCACACCAGTGGTCTTCTGGAGGTCATTTTGTAGGGCTCTGGCAGTGCTCATCCTGTTCCTCCTTGCACAAAGGAGCAGATAACGGTCTGGCTGATGGGTTAAGGACCTTCTATGGCCCTGTCCAGCTCTTCTATAGTAACTGCCTGTCTCCTGGAATCTTCTCCATGCTCTTGAGACTGTGATGGGAGATACAGCAAACCTGGCAATGGCACGTATTGATGTGCCATCCTGGAGGTGTTGGGCTGCCTGTGCAACCTCTGTAGGGTCCAGGTATTGCCAGGTATGCTACCAGTAGTGACTCTGACCCTAGCCGAATGCGAAAATAGTGAAAAACTGTCAGAAAAGATGAGTAGGGGAAAAAAAGGTCAGTGGCCCCCACCTGTAAAACCATTCCTGTTTTGGGGATCATCTCAATGTTGCCTATCTAGTGTACCTGTTGTTAATTTCATTGCTTTTACTTGTAAAGGGATCAAGAGTAAATCTGATTTAACATAAATATCGCCAAACTGTGTGTGGTCAAGGTATAACCCCATGTCAATATAGAAAAAGCTGAAAAGCTGGAGCTGCTGGGCATCACTTAACAGATTTATTAGTTGCTTTTGGATACTGCACTTGGCACAAGCAATCTTACTTTTTAATAAAGACTAAGGCTCCATGCACACTGGTTTAAAAAAACACTGCTCCTAGACAGGGGTGGACTGACCATTTGGAAACTCGGGCACTGCCTGAGGGTCCGGGGTCAGTAGGGGCCCCATGAGATGCCCCTGGTACCTTTTTCATAGGCTTTTTTGAGTTTGGACAAGGACACAGGGGCCCCATGATCCCCTATTGTCTGGGGGCCCCATGAGTTGTCAGTCCGCCCCTGCTCCTAGAAGGGTTTAGCATTTTGCCCAAAGAAGCAATCAATGTTATCCTATGTGTCCATGCACATTAGGTAGTCTAGAGGCATTTTAAGGCTCAGTGATTAGCAGCAAAAAAACCTTCTGTTTTGCATTTTTAGAGCAGATTTCTGGCAGAAAAAAAATGCTAAATGCTCCAAAAGCTAGTACAAAAAAAGGTTCAAAATTAGCACTTTTTTCTTGCCAAGAGCAGGAGTCTAATTGTTTAAAGGCAGGATAAAAAACAAACAAACAGACCCCCCCCCCCCCCAAAAAAAAAAAGAAAAAATCCACCTTGAGCAAAGTCAAGTGAGCATGGAAGTGTCTAGGCTGGATCCAGTCTTTTCATGTCTGTGGAGGTGCTGATCCCTACTGGAACACATCCCCAGATTAAAGACATTCCCTGCTCCCAGTGCTGGCAGACCCTGTTCAAGCCCAAGTACTAGTGACAAAAACCATAAATGTGTTTTACACTTTCCCCTCCAGGAAGCCAGCACCCCATGAAAGCTGTGCATCCACTTATCAACTCTCAGCCAGCTTCCCCTCTGCCTGTATAGCTGGAGTCTCACAACTCAGTGACAAGACACAAGAAAAACATGTAGATTATCTCTTACCTTCTTGTGAGCCCACTGAAAAAATAACAGCAAGCAGGACAAGCAGGGGACATTCTGATCTACGGCTCCGAATAAATCAACTCAGCAATACATGAGACAGAGTATTAAATGGCTACTTAACATAACCGTCATACATTCCTAAACTGTGTTATGTGCATTAAATTCAACGGCCAACATTATTGTCATTAGGTTTGCTTGTAATTTATTGTTTTGTAGAGTTTATGTTAATCAAATGTGTATCTCTTAAATATTAACTGAATTATAAAAAAAAAAAATCTTTTTTTTTTTTTTTTTAATATGATAGAATTCCTTCCTTCTCCTTTTAATTGTTTCTCTTTTTTTACCTATTTATTAAGCTAAAAGAAATGAGCACTACCCATCCTAAATTAAATTAGCAAAAGATGAGTACAGTTAAACTTGTCAGTGTCAAAACCACTGGGAAATTAAAAAAAAACAAAACTATGTATGTATGGTGGAGTGCAACTCTTCTATATCCAAAAACATACCCCTGAACTATAATAATTGATTAAAAAAAAAAAAAAGGAACCAATCTAAAAACAGTTACATTGTTGGATATAACATTTTTAATTAGAGCTCAGGTATGTTTTTGGATATAGGAGAGTATGCTACATCGTACATAATTTTAGTTTTGTCACCTGGTGACCTTGCCAGTTTTTTAAATTCTGGTCTCAGGGTGGTAATACTTCCCAAGTAGGAGAAATGGTAACACCATAGGATGTTTGCATGTAGGGGGCAGGGATTAGGGACCTCTCCACATGATGTAGCCAGGTGCAATGATGTGGGCTGACACCAGGAGTTCTATCCCATTGGGTTCTGCTGGGCTATGCTAGGCACCTAATCTACGGTCGCCTTCCTCACAAATGGGGTACCTTTACTTGTGCTGTATCCATCAATGCCCCAGGTCAAGGCTAAGACTGCTTTCAGGGAATACTTGACCTTAAGGTAGGCCTCTGACTTTTGAGATGTCCATACACTGCATACACAATAAATATACTTCAGTTATTGTAATGCTCTGGTACCCGTGTCAATGTACACCTTCACTGTAGACTGTTGCATTTAGGAGGGACACGCTGAGCCTATGCACCCTCCTCCTGTCCAACATATTTCAGCTACCTCAAAACCAATAATGGAGACCTTCCCTGCAGCTAGCACAGACTCTATAGTGCACTCACTTAACTCTTGTTCTTCCGTACCTATGCACAAGCCACTGGGGCGCAGATCTATGGAAGATGGACCACTCACGGCAAGAGTGCCAACAACATCTCTCTCACTGCAAGGGGTTGTCTGCTATCACAGGTACAGTGGGGATCGAAAGTTTGGGCACCCCAGCTAAAAATTTGTATTAATGTGCATAAAGAAGCCAAGGAAAGATGGAAAAATCTCCAAAAGGCATCAAATTACAGATTAGACATTCTTATAATATGTCAACAAAAGTTAGATTTTATTTCCATCATTTACACTTTCAAAATAACAGAAAACAAAAAAATGGCGTCTGCAAAAGTTTGGGCACCCTGCAGAATTTATAGCATGCACTGCCCCCTTTGTAAAGCTGAGACCTGCCAGTGTCATGGATTGTTCTCAATCATCGTCTGGGAAGACCAGGTGATGTCAATCTCAAAGGTTTTAAATGCCCAGACTCATCTGACCTTGCCCCAACAATCAGCACCATGGGTTCTTCTAAGCAGTTGTCTAGAAAACTGAAACTGAAAATAGTTGACGCTCACAAAGCTGGAGAAGGCTATAAGAAGATAGCAAAGCATTTTCAGATGTCAATATCCTCTGTTCGGAATGTAATTAAGAAATGGCAGTCATCAGGAACAGTGGAAGTTAAAGCAAGATCTGGAAGACCAAGAAAAATATCAGACAGAACAGCTCGCAGGATTGTGAGAAAAACAATTCAAAACCCACGTTTGACTGCACGATCCCTCCAGAAAGATCTGGCAGACACTAGAGTTGTGGTACACTATTCCACTATAAAGAGATAGTTGTACAAATATGGTCTTCATGGAAGAGTCATCAGAAGAAAACCTCTTCTACGTCCTCACCACAAAAATCATCGTTTGAACTTTGCAAATGAACATATAGACAAGCCTGATGCATTTTGGAAACAAGTTCTGTGGACCGATGAGGTTAAAATTGAACTTTTTGGCCGGAATGAGCAAAGGTACGTTTGGAGAAGAAGGGGCACAGAACTTAATGAAAAGAACCTCTGTCCAACTGTTAAGCATGGGGTTGGATCAATCATGCTTTGGGGTTGTGTTGCAGCCAGTGGCACAGGGAACATCTCACGAGTAGAAGGAAAAATGGATTCAATAAAATTTCAGCAAATTTTGGATGGTAACTTGATGCTATCTGTGAAAAAGCTGAAGTTAAAGAGAGGATGGCTTCTACAAATGGATAATGATCCTAAACACACCTCAAAATCCATGGGGGATTACATCAAGAGGCGTAAACTGAAGGTTTTGCCATGGCCTTCACAATCTCCTGACCTCAGCATAATTGAAAATCTATGGATAGACCTTAAAAGAGCAGTGCGTGACAGACAGCCCAGAAATCTCAAAGAACTGGAAGACTTTTGTAAGGAAGAATGGGCAAAGATACCTCAAACAAGAATTGAAAGACTCTTGGCTGGCTACAAAAAGCGTTTACAAGCTGTGATACTTGCCAAAGGAGGCAGTACAAGATATTACCTCTGCAGGGTGCCCAAACTTTTGCAGACGCCATTTTTTTGTTTTCTGTTCTTTTGAAAGTGTAAATGATGGAAATAAAATCTAACTTTTGTTGACATATTATAAGAATGTCTAATCTGTAATTTGATGCCTTTTGGAGATTTTTCCATCTTTCCTTGGCTTCTTTATGCACATTAATACAAATTTTTAGCTGGGGTGCCCAAACTTTCGATCCCCACTGTACATGCTTCACCACAGGCTGCTTGGTAAACCTCCGTCACCCTTGGTAACCACTTGCTAACTTCATACCCCAATGTGCTTTAATGACACACACTTTAAATTATGTCTGGTGCTGGTTGCTTGCACCACTTTCAGTAACTTCAGACCAGGAAAAAGTCAAAATTTCAAAAGCATTACTGAAAGTTCAGAACATTACAAAGTCGAAATCAAGTGCATTCTTCCTTATCATACCTAAACTCTAACTCAGGATTATTGGCTGCCCCAGCATACCTGCATAGGCAAAAGTCCATACTTGCTAGTGTCCATTATGGCAGAATCCAGGCTTGGCATCTTCAGGGTGGACTACAAGTCCCAGTAGTGCCCCTACATAGTGGAAAGCTTCTGATGACAGTCTTAAGCAAAAACTCTGGCATCAACAAGGGACACAAATGGCGGCAGAGGAAACAGCAGACTACCTGGGCTCCGGGCCATTGTCCTCTTATATTGACACAAAGCCAGTGAGTCAGACCCAAAAAAACCTGCCAAGACAAAGCCTGGGAAATAGAGTTAACCCTAACCCTCCTATATGGGCAGTATAAACTACATATAGGCAACCTGTTTACATGCTTTCTACAGAAGTCAAGAAGACACACCATACACCAGCACTTAAAACTTGGAATTCACAGGAAGCGCAAGGCATTATCAGATGTCAGTATCATCAAAGTATGGTGTGGGTGCAGAAAGCAACAGAAGAGAAGGGGACAGGCACAGCCTATGGACTTCTAAAGCCCAGAAAGAGAAATAATGAGAAATGTAAACAATTCAACCACTCAGCAGCTAGCAGCAATCTCTAATGATATTTTAAAGTTTAGGTTAAATTATACTTTAAAGCCCAAGTTTAAAAGTATTGGGACACCCCTCCAAATCATTGGATTCAGGTGTTCCAGTCACCTCCATGGCCACAGGCGTATAAAATCAAGCACCTAGGCATGCAGACTGCTTCTACAAACATTTGTGAAAGAATGGGTCGCTGTCAGGAGCTCAGTGAATTCAAGCTTGGTAACGTGATAGGTTGCCACTTGTGCAATAAGTCCATCCGTGAAATTTCCTTGTTACTAAATATTCCACGGTCAACTGTTAGTTGTATTGTATCAAAGTGGAAGCAATTGGGAACAACAGCAATGCAGCCACAAAGTGGTAGGCCACATAAAATGACAGAGTGGGGATAGCACATGCTGAAGCGCACAGTACACAGAAGTTGCCAACTGTCCGCAGAGTCAATAGCTAAAGACCTCCAAACTGCATGTGGCCTTCAGATTAGCACAACAGTGTGTAGAGAGCTCCATGGCACGGGTTTCCATGGCCGAGCAGCTGCATCCGAGCCTTACATCACAAAGTGCAATGCAAAGCGTTGGATGCAGTGGTTTAATGCATGCTGCCACTGGACAGTAGTGCAGACGTGTTCTCTGGAGTGACGAATCACGCTTCTATGTCTGGCAATCTGATGGACATGTCTGGGTTTGGCTGTTGCCAGGAGAACAGTACTTGTCTGACTGCATTGTGCCAAGTGTAAAATTTAGTGGAGGGGGGATTATGGTGTGGAACTGTTCTTCAGCGGTTGGGCTTGGCCCCTTAGTTCCAGTGAAGGGAACTCTTAAGGCGTCAGCATACCAACACCTTTTGGACAATTTCACGCTCCCAACTTTGAGGGAACAGTTTGGGGATGGCCCCTTCTTGTTCCTACACGACTGCTCACCGGTGCACAAAGCAAGGTCCATAAAGACATGGATGAGCGAGTTTGGGGTGGAGGAACTTGACTGGCCTGCACAGAGTCCTGACCTCAACCCGAAAGAACTCCTTTGGGATGAATTAGAGGAAAGAGTGCGAGCCAGGCCTTCTCGTCCGACATCAGTGCCTTACCTCATAAATGCAATTCTGGAAGAATGGTCAAATATTCCCATAGACACACTCCTAAACCTTGTGGACAACTTTCCAAGAAGAGTTGCAAAGGGTGGGCCAACTCAATATTGAAATCTATGGACCAAGACTGGAATGCCATTAAAGTTCATGTGTGTGTGTACAGGCAGGTGTCCCAATACTTTTGGAAATATAGTATATGTCTTATCGGTTACTAGCAACCTCCACGTACACAGCAGTTATGCATCTGTTGAAAGATATTGAGTTGTTGAGTATGTAAGAATGCAACACTGAACTGACCTTTACTGCAATGGTTCTACTGTATTTTTTCAATTGAAAACAAAACAACAAGTCTTTGAAAAGCTAGCTGCTGGCTAAGTTGAAACCCAAAGTCATCTGCCCTTAAATGCATAATTTTCCAGTGCTGTTGGGGTTAATATAGCAGCTGGACCAGTCACAGTAACTTATCAAGAGTGCTGGCTGTGCCTGCCCTTTCCACCCCCTCCTTCATTCATAGAAGCTGTACTATTGCTTCCATGAATGAAAAGTGCTGTATCCTTACATGATGTCTCCAACTTACAAGCCGACCTCAATGCACTGTTTAATTGGGCAACTATGTGGCAAATAAGGTTTAATGTTGATAAATGTAAGGTTCTGCACTTGGGGGCTAAGAATGTGCATGCATCATACATACTAGGGGGGCACAACTGGGGGAATCAATGGTGGAGAAGGATCTGGGAGTTCTGGTAGATCACAAGCTTAATAATGACATGCAATGCCAAGCTGCGGTTTCTAAAGCGAGCAAAATCCTCTCTTGTATTAAAAGAGGTATAGACTCCAGAGAGAGAGATATCATATTACCCCGGTACAAATCATTAGTAACACCTCATCTGGAATATGCAGTTCGGTTTTGGGCACCAATTCACAAAAAGAACATTGGGGAACTGGAGAAAGTACAGAGAAGGGCAACTAAACTGATACGAGGCATGGAGGAGATCAGCTATGAGGAAAGATTAGAGGAACTAAATTTATTCTCTCTTGAGAAGAGGAGATTAAGGGGGGATATGATCAACATTTATAAATACATCAGTGGTTCATATAGTGAACTCGGTGTAGAGTTATTCACCCTGAGGTCATCACAGAGGACACATTGGACAGGGGAGAGATGACAGATAATTTTATCTAAAAGCCAGCAGCTCAAGGAACACTTTACATTGAAGGTAGTTTTTTTTTCTTCTTTAAATTCTAACTAAACTTAGACTTAAGGCCCCTTTCACACAGGCATCATCTGATCAGTATTGTTTTTTCAAAAGGAAAAAAACATACTCAGTTTACAGTTCAGTTTACACTTCCGTTTATTTTAGTTAAGTTTATATCAGTCTACATCTGTTTTTGCACATGCTTTTACTTAATTGTTGCTGAGACCATTCAGAGATAACAAAAGTATAAACAAAACATATTCTTGCCTAAAAACGGACATAAACGGAACTGATGTAAACAGATGTCATCTGTTTACATCCGTTCTAATCCGTTTCAAGAGATCTGGACGTACCCTTGTACATTTGAAAAAACAGACCATAACGGACACAGATGTAAATGGATGGTACATGATCATCAGTTCAGATCTGGTCTATAGAAATACATTGCTGTCCATTTTTCATCTGTCAACGGATGAATAAAAAAAAACGGACAAATGGTCCCGCCCATGTGAGAGGAGTCTTAAACTTGAACTTTCAGCATTGATTTATGGCTAACAAAGTGCAACACATTGTTACTACTTTGTTTAATTCCCACTGATTGTTTACAAATACCTTTCTAGATTTCTCCTGTTCAATCCCATGGACCGTATGATTGAAATCACTTTATTCCCTCCATCCAAGTTAAGACTGTGGATGGAGAAATCTGCAGCTCCCACTATTGTGTTCAGACAGCCACACATCCTTTGGTTTCCTGAATCTCCCAACAGTGACTACATCTTATTGGCCACCTGGCACCTTTGATTTCTCTATCAAGTTTGTGGAAATGGGTGGTGCTGACAGGGCTACCCACAGCTCAGATTTCCAACAATTCAACAAAAAAAAGGTATGTCCCATGTGCCGAGTCATGTACAGTCATTTGTCAAAATTGAGATTTTACAGGGATTTGAATTGGGAACGTAAAGTGTATCTACTGCGAAACTTACCCTTACTTACAGTCACATACAGAGCTAAAAAGCTGAAAACATTTTTCATTGTTCCTTATCCTCTTCGCGACTGCCAGCCTGCCCGCAAAGTACTGCGGATGGGAGGTCGCTGTAGACAGTGGGTGTCAGTAAGTCCCAGCCACTGATTCACACCTGGGACTCACTGATCGGCTGTGTATGGTCATGAACATTGAACACAAAGCTCTGCACACAGGGAGCCATCTGTCAGTTTAGTCTGATAGATCATTTAGTAAAAGCAGCACACATTACACATAGGCACACATATAACCCCTAATCACCCTAGATGTTAACCCTTTCCGAGCCAGTGTCATTAGTACAGTGACAGTGTATAGTATTATCACTGATCACTGTATTAATGTCAATATATAGTTACATAGTCTGGCTGAAAAAAGACAAAAGTCCATCTAGTTCAACCATTAAAAAAAAAAAAAGTTATAATCCTATACTCACAGTTGATCCAGAGGAAGGCAAAAAAAACCCAAGCAATGCAAGTTCCAATTTGCTCCTGCAGGGAAAAAAAAATTCCTTCCTGATCCCCAAGAGGCAAATCGGATATTCCCTGGATCAACTTTACCTATAAATGTGAGTATCCAGTTATATTCTGTGTATCTAAGAAAGAATCCAGGACTTTTTTAAAGCAATCCACTGAGCTGGCCAGAACCAACTCTTCAGGGAGTCTATTCCACATTTTCACAGCTCTCACTGTGGAGAAACCTTTCCGTGTTTGGAGATTAAATTTCTTTTCCTCCAGACGTAAAGAGTGCCCCCTTGTCCTCTGTGATGACCTCAGTGTGAATAGCTCTACACCAAGTTCACTATATGAACCACTGATGTATTTATAAATGTTGATCATATCCTCCTCTTCTCAAGACATAATAAATTCCGTTCCTCTAATCTTTCCTCATAGCTGAGCTCCTCCATGCCTCTTATCAGTTTGGTTGCCCTTCTCTGTACTTTCTCCAGTTCACCAATGTTCTTTTTGTGAATTGGTGCCCAAAACTGAACTGCATATTCCAGATGAGGTGTTACTAATGATTTGTACCGGGGTAATATGATATCTCTCTCTCTGGAGTCTATACCTCTTTTAATACAAGAGAGGATTTTGCTCGCTTTAGAAACCGCAGCTTGGCATTGCATGCCATTATTAAGCTTGTGATCTACCAGAACTCCCAGATTCTTCTCCACTATTGATTCCCCCAGTTGTACCCCCCTAGTATGTATGATGCATGCATATTCTTAGCCCCAAGTGCAGAACCTTACATTTATCCTCATTTGCCACATAGTTGCCCAATTAAACAGTGCATTGAGGTCAGCTTGTAAATTGAAGACATCCTGTAAGGACATTCCACTGCACAGCTTGGTGTCATCTGCAAAGACTGAAATGGGATTTGTAATCTCAGACCCTATAGTTTATAAATATATTAAAAAGTGAGGGTCCCAACACTGAACCTTGGGGTACACCACTGACAACCCTAGACCATTCAGAGTGTGAATCATTAACCACTACTCTCTGAATACAATCTTTTAGTCAGTTTTCTATCCATTTATATACAGATTTTCCCAAACCTGTAGACTTTACCCTACACATTAGCCATGTGTGGGGAACTGTGTCCAACGCTTTTGCAAAATCCAAGTATACCACATCCACCGCAACCCCTTTGTCCAAGGTTTTGCTCACCTCCTCATAAAAAGAAATCAGATTGGTTTGGCAACTTCTGTCTTTCATGAATCCATGCTGTCTGTTGCTTAAAAGATTTTTTTCCAGCAAGAACTCATCTATGTGGTCTTTTATTAAACTCTCCAGTATCTTCCCAACTATAGAAGTTAAACTAACAGGCCTATAATTACTTGGTAAAGATTTGGATCCCTTTTTAAATATAGGCACATTGGCCTTTACGCCAATCCAGTGAAACTATGCCAGTCATTAACGAGTCCCTGAAAATTAGAAACAATGGCTTTGAAATGACAGAGCTCAATTCTTTAACCGCTTTCCCACCGGCCTATAGCAGATATACTGTATATACAGTATGCACGATTTTGCATTTCCGGGTAGGTGGCACACGCACCCTACGCATGCCACCATTCGCAGTTGTCAATCATCGGGTCCCAACTGGTGATTACCTGCTGGCGGCCGGTGATTAATGAGCATCTCCGATGGGGAGGAGGAATGTTTTGTTTACCAGCAGTCCTCCTCCCTGGCAGCTCAGGCACACTGTTTTGGATAGAACTGAAAAGAATAGGCGCTGTGGAAAATGCTCTCAGTCAAGCACCTTAATGAAGGTGCATCTTTATTACGTGAGATAAAGCAGCAAATATAATAAAATGTGACCAGCCTTTAATAGCAAAAAGTCAAAAATATTGTTTTTTTCTCAAAATTGTGTTTTTTTTTGTTATAGCACAAACAATTAAACGCACAGGCGATTAAATACCACCAATAGAAAGCTCAATTTGTGGGGGGAAAAGGACGCAAATTTAATTTGGGTGTAGCGTTGCATGACTGCACAATCGTCAGATAAAGTAACACAGCACCAGAACGCAAAAAAGGGCCTGGTCAGGAAGGGGGGTAAATCCTCAGGAGGGAAAGTGGTTAAGGACCCATGGGTGTATGCCATTCAGTCCAGGTGCTTTATTATTATTGTGTCTAAATATTTCTGGATATCAGTTGTGAGCCAATATGGATCCATCTGGGGCTGTGTCAATACCATGCCCATTATGGACAAGAGCTCCCCCATGCTCCTTTGTATACACAGAGCTGAAGAAGGTATTAAATAAATTTGTCTTCTCTTTGTCCCCAATCACCCACTCTAGATTTGTAAAGGGCCTACATGCTCGGACCAGACCTTTACACTATTAATGTATTTGAAGAATTTTTGGGGTTGGTCTTATCTTTTGCAATCTGTCGTTCGTTTTCAATTTTCTTTGGCCTTGATTTCCTTTTTACATATTATGTTATATTCTTTGTAATGTTTAAACGATGGTAGTGTTCCTTCATTTTTATATTTAATAAAAGCTCTTTTCTTATAATTTATAGATTTTTTTTAACTTTGGCCATAAACCACAGATTTGATTTTAAGCCTGTTAAACTTGTTGCCCATGGGAATATATTTTGCAGTGTTCACATACATTCTTTGAAGAACTCCCATTTCTGTGTTGTGTTCATTGATGCCAATATCCCCTCCCAGTCTAAGTCTTGGAGAGCAGCTCTCAGCCATAGAAAATTATCTCTTAATAGTTGAGCTTTTTTATTTTTCCCATATGTGCTTGTTGTTTACAACGAACAATAAATTAAATCACATTATGGTCCCTACTACCCAGATCTTATTTTATATGGACATTCGTAATAAGCTCTGTATGGTTTCAGATTACCAGGTCCAGCAGAGCATCATTCCTAGTTGGGGCCTCTATGAACTGTACCATAAAATTGTCTTGTAGTAGGTTTATAGATTTTTGCCCTTTTTACTCCAGTCAATTTCCAGGTAGTTAAAATCCCATTATTATCACTGTCCCAGCCCTTTCGATCTGTGCAAGGAGCCGAGTCTCCACCTCCAGATTAACACTGCGTGGCCTATAATAAACTCCAAGGATTACCTTTGTAGTACACACCCCCATGTGTGTTCCACCAACAATGCTTCAGCCTCATCACACTCTCCATCAACTAGGTCCTCTTTCACACTCACTCTGTCTCTATGTGAGAAGTGATCTCAGACACCACCACCTTTCCTTTTTACCCTATCTCTCTGAAAGAGAACATATCCAGGAATATTAATGGCCCAGTCATGTGAAGAATGAAGCCAAGATTCAGCAATACCAAATTAAGTCATAGTTCTCTTCATGCACCAAAGCTTCCAACTTACCTGTTTTGCTTGGCAGACTTCTGGCATTGGTGAACAAACACTTTAATTCATTGCCACCTTTTGCACCTGTATGTAGGATGTTTTTATTTTCGTGCAAAAGATACCAATTCCAATGGTTGTTTGTAACATGGGAACCTTCTTATCACCTGCCATAGCCCTTCCCACATGTTTCCCCATTCCACCCACCAATAAGTACTGACCCCTGTCTGATCTGTCTACCTCATTATAATCTAATTCCCCCCCCCCCCACTCAATCCTAGTTTAAATACTCCTCCAGCCTTCCCATAAACCTCTCCCTCAGCACAGCAGACCCCCTTTCATTTAGGTGCAAACCATCTCTTGCATATAGGTAGCAGCCCAATGAAAAGTCTAACTTTAACTGGTAATTGCACGGTTATACAACACTACTCAAATGAAATTTATATTTTTTCACACAAACAGAGCTTTATTTTGGTTGTATTTGATCGCCATTGGGTTTTTTACCATTTACTATATAAACAAAAAAAAGACCAAACATTTTGTGAAAAAAAATAAAATAATGTAACAATATTTTTTACTTTCTGCTAGTAACATATCCAATTAAAAAAAATGTAATTTCTTCATAAATGTAGGCCAAAATGTATTCATGTTTTTGTTCATCCCAATAAGTGTATATTGAAATTGTATATATTATTATTATTATAATACAGGACTTATATAGCGCCGACAGTTTGCTCAGTGCTTTACATTATGGAGGGAGACATTACAGTAACAATACAGTTCAATACAAGAGGGATTAGAGGGCCCTGCTCCTTGGAGCTTACAATCTAGGAGGGAGGGGATAGTGGTACAAGAGGTAATTAGCTGTGGGAGATGGAGTGGTAGGAAGAGTAGAGGATTGCAATATTAGCTGTGGTAGGGGTAGGCTTCCCTGAAGAGATGGGTTTTCAGAGGGCGCCTGAAAGTGAGGAGAGTAGGCGATAGCCTGATAGATTGGGGTAGGGAGTTCCAGAGGATGGGTGAAGCCCTTGAGAAGTCCTGGAGATGAGCATGGGAGGAGGGGACAAGGGAGCTAGAGAGTAGGAGGTCTTGCAAGGAGCGGAGAGTACGGTTTGGGTGGTATTTAGAGACAAGGTCGGTGATGTAATTAGGGGCAGTGTTATGAACGGCTTTATACGTCAGTGTTTTGAATTTTATCCGCTAGGCATTTGGAAGCTAGTGGAGGGATTGGCAGAGAGGGGTGGCAGATACAGAGCGGTTAGTAAGGTGAATGAGTCTGGCAGCATCATTCATGATGGACTGGAGCGGGGATAGCCTGCGATGAGGTAGGCCAGCGAGGAGGGAGTTGCAGTAGTCAAGGCGTGATATAATAAGGGAGTGAATGAGCTGCTTAGTGGTTTCTGAGGTTAGGAACAGTCGTATCTTGGAGATGTTGCGGATGTGAAGTCTACATGAGTTTGTCAGCGATGAGACTTGGGGCTGAAAGGACAGATTGGAGTCTAGGATTACGCCTAGTACCCTGGCATGAGGGGTGGGACTGATGATAGTGCTGTTGATCTTGATGGAGAAGTCGGGGGGGGGGGGGACACGGGCTGGAGGGAATAATAGGAGCTCAGTTTTGGAAAGGTTGAGTTTGAGGAAGTGGAGTGACATCCAGTCCGATATAGTAGGCTGGTGATGCGATTGGAGACTGAGGGGTAGATAGATTTGTGTCGTCGGCATAGAGATGGTAGTTGAAGCCGTGGGAGTTTATCAATTGGCCAAGGGAGGAGGTGTAGATGGAGAAGAGGAGGGGTCCAAGGACAGAGCCTTGAGGGACCCCTACAGAGAGAGGGAGTGAAGGGGAGGTGGCAGCGTTATAGGTAACACTGAAGGAGCGTTGCGATAGATAGGAGGAGAACCAGGAGAGAGCAGAGTCTCTAAGGCCAAGAGAGTGCAGTTTTTTGAGGAGGAGGGGGTGGTCAACCGTATCAAAAGCCACGGAGAGGTTGAGTAGTAGGAGTATGGTATAGTGGCCATTGGTTTTGGCGGTTAGTAGATCATTGCTGAGTTTGAGTAGGGCAGTTTCGGTGGTTTGGTTTGTGTGAAAGTTTTAGCACCTACAAACTATGATATATATATATATATATATATATATATATATATATATATATATATATATATATATATATATATATATATATATATATATACACACATACATACACACACACACACTGGATTTATTTATTAATTTTTTTTACTACTACTAATGGCAGTGATTAGTGACTTCTAATGGGACCGTAATAGTGCGCAGGGCAATCTGTCACTAACTGACACTGGGTGGGAACTGACAGACACGGACATAATCAGTGACACCAATAATGATCAGTGATGATACTGTACACTGTCACTGTACTAATAACACTGGCTGGGAAGGGGTTAACATCTCAGGGTAATCAAGGGGTTAAGTGTGTGCCTAACAAGTGGTAATGTGTGTATTATGTGCTGCTCTTTAATAAAAAACAAATCTCTGTTTCTTCTCCCTGAAAATCAAGAAGTAAAGAGATCATTCCCTCTGTATAGGTAATCAACACAGGGCTCTGGGCTGTGACTGGACAAAGCCAATCATCAGGTCCTTGTCATGAATCATTGGCCAGGGCCTGACAAACTCCAGCTGTGCAACAATCACAGCAGGAGTTGGTGGAGGGGGCCTGTATCCAGAAGAGACCAGCGATGTACAGGTATGTCACTGTGCCTGTACGGGCTGTCCATTCACAGTACATTGTGGGCGGGTGATCCTTAAGTGGTTTACTGACATCACATGCAGATCAAAACTCCTCCCTTTTAAGTTAATATACGTTTTAAGTTAATATAGAGTTAATACAATAATAAAAAAAGAAAAATCACTATCTCTTATCTTAACAGTGTTTACGAACACTTTGTCAGAAATTCAATTTTTTGACCGCAGCAGCTGTACAGCAACTTCTGACTGTGATTTTGTCAGCTGGGAAATGCCAACAAATGTGGAGAGGGGAGTAGCAGCAGGACATAGCATACTAAACACAGCCTGTGTACTTCATTGACATTTTTGGGCATGTCTAACATGCCCAATACACACAACTGGTTAAGAACACAAATCCTGCTCTTTCCATTTATTTACTTTTGTTAAAAAAAAAAAAAAAAAAAAAAAAAAAACAAACACACCCAAAAAAATTTATATGTATGTATGTATATATATATATATTTATATTATCTCATGGCCGAGGCACACAATTTCTTTTATAAACTTTATAAGAAATATATAATAAATCAGAAGAACATTTTTTTTTATGACATCATCTAAAACATGCATAGGAATGGAAGAGATAGATTGACAATAAAAACATTAATAGTTCTGTAGTAATCTCAGTTTTAATCTTTCAGACAGTGGCAGGGGGCTGTCTATAGAAATGACAGAGTCATCACCATCACCCTGCTCTTCCTGTGACTTTGTTGAGGACTTGCACTTAGGACTCAAAAAAACATCTTCTTTATCAGAGTTTCCATCAGTATTGGACAAATAAACTGATGTTGGTGTGGTCGAAGCCATTTTGTTGGCGCCAGCTGTCTTGTTTTTTATTATAGGTTTAACTTGCTCATCCTCATCTTCACTAGACAACACAGTTTTATGGCAGACTGTCTTCTTTGGCAAGGCTTTTGCCTCAGGTTTGAGAGCAACACTGTTAATTAGACTACTGTCTGATAGGTTCCTCACTGGAGCAAGAGTAGACTTCTTCACAAAAGTGAAAGATTTTGTTGTTGGGCGCTGAAACACTTGAGAGCTGTTACTGGTTCCAGACAATTTTGTTACCAGAGTATTGTGAGTTTTACTTTTTTGAGGACTTAGATGTTTTAATAACTTCAGATGACTTGGGACGTTTTCCTTTACACTGTCAAATTTCTTTGCAGAAATAAGTTGTGTCTGTTTCTGTTTATCAAGGACTTTGGATACAGGTACCAGAGGAATGTTCTTCTCATTGAGGTTCTGTGGGTTCAGGTCTACAGTCTGTCTTGCATTATTCAACAGTATTCTCTCTCTTAAAGGTAATTTTTCAAGATGTAAGATGCAAGGAGAGTCTAGATTAAATGAAGGTGTTTGGTCAGTTATATTCTTGAGACTGGGCTTACTTGATGTACCAGCTTTTTGATGGACATTAGCCAAAGCTGGAGTTTTTGGCTCAGGAGCGGCTGCCTTGTCTGCAGAATCATGCACCACATTACAGCCCGTATGGGATTCTGTCTGAGGAGACCTACTAAATGACGTAGCTTCCCAGTCGATATTACTCAAATGTAAGTCAGAAATCAGCGATGAAATATTGGGTGATGACACCAGGAGTTCTGGTCTACTGCTTACTGGGGAAGGACATGGATTATGAGGAGTCTGTGTGTCATTCTTATTGAATGTCAAAACATTCAAGCCTACCTCATCAGGTAACAAAGTCAAAGGTGGCCTAGATGACTCTAAGGAGTATAAGCCATGAGAATCACCAGGGCATTCAAGGCTGATGGCGGGTAAAGGGTCATCGTCAACATTTGAGACCGATGCTTGTGAGGGTGGCAACTTTTCACCCACTGGGGTCAAGCTCATTTCAGACAAAAGAGAAGCAACATCATCCACATTAAGAAGGACCTTGGAAGTAGGTTTGCTTTTCTTGCCTAGAAAACAAAATGTTGAGAAAAAGAAACTTAATAGAGACCTTCACGTATGATCAAGGGTCTGTTTGTCAGTGGGAACAAGTTGTCTGATTATATGCTACTTCATTAGAAGAAGACTTTGCTAGCATAAGCAATAATCTGTTTACATAGACTGCCAACATGTCTGAGCCTGCAAATAATTATTTCTCTGCATAATTGACCAGCCTCTAAAGTGATGCAGAAAATGGTCAGCAACAAAAGGTGCTTTATTTCAGTCCATTAGCTCAGCTACAAAGTGTCAGGTTTTTTATTGGAAGAAGGTAGCCAAAGTCTGAAGGCGAAATAATAGCAGGCACACAATGCAAGTGCCTTCAGACATTCAACTTCTAATATTTTACTGCAAATAGTCCATCACGGCCTGGCAATTTCCTCCTAACTGTACTGATATTTCAGCAGCTGAAATCTAATAAACACACGCAGACAGAGGAAGAGGAGCACTGGAGTGATCTGAGGGCTCCAGACAATGTACTAAACTAGACATTAAGAAAATACAAAAGCAAAAGGAAAATGTAGATTTGTAATAGACTGATCAGAATGTGATATTACTCATGTAATGTATATAAATAATGGGGATAATGCATCCTAATGAAAAAAAAAAAAAAAAAAAGATTAATTTATTTTGCTATTAAAGCAGACTTGCACGCGGATTTGCTAATATATATGAATCCCGTGCATACATTTTTCATGTCGTATTAAAGTCCATTTCTGAGCAAAGCTCTCTTCCCTTCTAAATTCGCATTTTACCCACCTAACTCTGCTACTGTATCTATGTCCTTTGCCAAGGACGCTTCCATAAATGACACCCAAAGACCCAGCATTGCAGAAAGGAAGTGTTTACATCACCAAGGAAGTGACATGGACACCCCAAAAACAACTGTCCTCTTCAGTGAGGACAGAAGGCTCTGGAACTAGTACTTAGGTAAGCAAAAAGGAAAATTTTAGTTTAGCATTCTTTTTTTTTTTTTTTTTTAAAGACCGTTGTGATTAGTTAATGTGGATAGTTAATACCCAAAGTTCAACTTCATAGGCTAAGTTCACTTTTAAATAAAAAATTCACATATGTTTGCAGGTAAAAAAATATTTGCATTTATTGTTTTGTTAAAACAACAGCTTGTAAAATATTGCACCCATGATCAGCAGATGGTGAGTGCAATGTCAGATTTCTGCACACACTGCCTACATTTGTGTCCATACCTCTGTACAGGCTGTCATTTTCAGAGCTGTACGCAGTGTGAGTGCTTATCAGCACACTTGCAGTTAATTGAAACTGAAAGTCCCTGAAGACGGAACTTGTAGTTTCTTCATTCACAGATTCCTGTGAATGAATGACATGGCTGTGCAGGCAGAGACTAGTTTGAAATGTGACAGCGGGTGCGGGAAAAAGAACCCCTGCACACTGTCACACTGAGTAGGGGGAACTAGAATTACATATTACACCCTAAAACAGGTGTAACGTGTTCTAAAAGGTGAACTTTTCCTTTAAAGTGAATCTAAAACAAGTAATATATCATATAAGCTTTAATATGTAATTTCAGTCTTTTCAAATTTGCAGCTTTCAATAAAATAATACCAGCTGATCCTGCCATGAAAGTTCTTGCTCGGTCACTTTCTGTTATAGGGTGATAACTGTCCCCTAGCTGTCCTCCGGCATTGTCACCCTTTCATACAAGCCCCTTTGTTGA
This sequence comes from Staurois parvus, assembly GCF_062004578.1. NCBI lineage: Eukaryota > Metazoa > Chordata > Amphibia > Anura > Ranidae > Staurois > Staurois parvus. The sequence continues at coordinate 6,972,251 of NW_028317894.1, read as the reverse complement.
GACTAGAAGCAGTCATGCCAACACACATTGCACAGACATGGTCCCCTATTCTTATTATCACAAAGTCAGTCCACAGCAATGAAGAGACGCCGAAAGTGGAGCATGTAAAGTTTTCGCACAGACTCAGTTTCTCCATACACCACACACGCGGTATACATGTATCTGTGTGTGTGCTCACATGAAGAGGATGCAGGAAAACGAGGCTTGAGCTATCAATCTTATGAACTGATGAACTACCTGAAAGAATTCTAGAAGCCATTCAAGACAGGACATTATTAGTGAGGAATATGGTTGGTCAGTCAAGGAGTGGAGAGAGATATTCGGATGCAGTTCATAGATAAGTTGGGAAACATAGAGAAGTGTACAATATAGTGTGTTATGTAAGCATCTCCCAGACTTACTTTTCTGTTTTAGCAGCTCAGCCTCCATTTTGTCCTTTCGGAATAACTCTACAATATCAGGGTAAGCTGCCGTGAATAGAAATTCTTCCTCAATGGTCAGTAATGGAGCATCTGCTGGATGATCATCAGGAAAAACATAGCTGCCTAAAAGTGGAAGGAAGGATTCTTATATCACTTATATTATATTGACAATTCTGATAAATGCCAACAATGAAGGATGCTGAATGTTGCAACAACACTCATAAAACATATTACCAAAGCAGTTGTTAAACTCTTCTCTACAAAGTAAACACGTGACATCAGCCACTGTTTTTTATTCAGTCAGTTCTGCAAGAATCAAAATCTAAATGAGACTTCACAAGGCTTTGTAATGCTCAGCAGGCCAACAGCCAGTGAGAGCAGCCAGGTAAACAGACATTATTATTATTATTATACAGTATTTATAAAGCGCCAATAGTTCGCTCAGCGCTGTACATTACAAAGGGGGACAGAATATGTGACAGAACAATACCAATACAATGCAAAACATGAGGGGATTGAGGGCCCTGCTCTTTCGAGCTTACAATCTAGGAGGGAAGAGGATGGTGGCACAGGAGGAGATAGCTGTGGGGGATGGAGTGGTAGGAAGAGTGGAGGAGGTCGGCAAGTTAGCAGGGGGTGGGGTAGGCTTCCCTGAAGAGCTGGGTTTTCAGGGTGCGCCTAAAGGAGAGGAGAGTAGGTGATAATCTGATGGGTTGAGGCAGGGAGTTCCGGAGGATGGGTGACACCCTGGAGAAGTCCTGCAGGCGGGCATGGGAGGAGGAGACCAGGGAACTAGAGAGAAGGAGGTCTTATGAGGAGCGGAGTGTGCGTGCTGGGCGGTACTTGGATATTAGGTCAGTGATGTAGTTCGGGGCAGTGTGGTGGACGGCTTTGTACGTCAGCATTAGGATTTTGAATTTGATAAGTTGCGCAGTCGGAAGCCAGTGGAGGGATTGGCAGAGGGGGGTGGCGGAGACATAGCGGTTGGAAAGGTGAATGAGTCTGGAAGCCGTATTCAGGATGGACTGAAGCGGGGATAGCCAGCGGCGAAGCAGGCCAGTGAGGAGGGAGTTGCAGTAGTTGAGTCGTGATATGATGATGGAGCGGATGAGCTGTTTAGTGGTTTCTGGGGTTAGGAACGTGCGGATTTTGGCGATGTTGTGGAGGTGGAGTCTGCACGAGTTTGTTAAAGATTGGAGTTGGGGCTGGAAGGATAGGTTGGAGTCCAGAATGACACCAAGTACTCTGGCCTGCGGGGCGGGTTTGATGGTAGCGTTGTTCGATGTGATAGAGAAGTCAATGGGAGGTGGTGTCCGGGCTGGGGGGAAGACAAGAAACTCGGTTTTGGAGAGGTTCAGTTTAAGGAAGTGGAGCGACATCCAGTCTGATATGTCGCTCAGCAGGTGTGTGATTCAGGCGGAGACCGAGGGGGTGAGGTGGGGGGTTGAGAGATAGATTTGTATGCTAAGCTTTGGAAATTAATGAACCTGAACTGGAAAAGTAAAAAATATTTCTAGATATGCTCCTTATAAAATGAGCTGTGCCTAATCAGTACCCTAAAAAAATAACTACCATTTGCCATGAATTCCTTCTAAAAAATACTTCCTGTGCCTAGCCACTCCTAATCTGTAGCTCCACAGCAGTACATCTGTAGTGAGATCATCCAAGGCACTGTTAGGCCCCTTTCACACAAAGGGTTCGATCAGGTTCACCTTGTGTCCGTTTACCCTGGCCTACCTCTAATCCAATCTGCTTACAAAAAAAAAAAGAAGAAGAAGAAAGGGCATCCGCTTCCTCCATCTAGGCGGAGCAGAGGGCAGTCGATTGTAAATGAAGACAGCAATGTCCGTTTACACACACTGGTCCATAGAGCAGAACAGGGTCTGTCCAGGTCTGCTCTGCATAAACTGAGTTGACACGGACCTGTCATACGCCCGATCTGCACTGATCAGCAGGGGATTTGTGCGCAGATTCCCTGCTGATCACAACGAAATCCGCCCCATGTGAAAGGGCATTAGGCTCGAGAGATTTGGTAAAGTCAGTGCTGTGCTGCTCATTGTTTTCCTTGTTGGAGAAGAAACTGTACATGAGGACCAGCATTGCAAGGATCTCCCTGCTTCGATCTCATTCATTCTATGGATCTGTGATTTCTGCACCTGTTGCTCCTTGAATATTCCCCACCAATCATCAGGGGGGCAATCCTGCCATAAGGAAGTAAAGCCATTCTCTGCCAACACAGAAGCCTCTACACAGACACATTGCAGAAGAAGGCAATGTTAAGTCAGTAAAGGGGTAAGAAAAAAAAAAAAAATCAGCTGCAGAGAGACTGCAGACAATACTGTTGACAATTTCTTTGCCTTCTGCACACCTTCCACAATGCATTCTGAATACATTAAAAAATAAGTGCACTTAAACTTAAAAACTCCATTCCACCCAACCCCCTAGAGCAATGAGCTGGAAAATACTTTTAACAGTTGTTGTGAAGTTTTTATCCTCATCATTGCCTTGTCTGCTGCCTGTGCTGTGCTAAGGACAGAGTATGGCCATTGATAATAATAGCCAGTCAGGTAAAGATAAAAACTAGGGAATCTGACCATTATTTTCTTTGGCCACAGGCTCATCTCAGATTGGGGTGTGTGCTGGGCATTGATGGGAGCAATGTGTGGTAAATGCTTTTTTTATTGGCACAAAAAATATTCCCTTGCATAATGGAGTAGTTAGTGCCGTTGTCTCATCCATTTGTTGGACCAAACGTAAAATATAAAACTTGCCTGAATGGTCAATAGTACTGCCTAACTCCAACCAAATAAGGTTGTTTTTCCTTCAGTGTCCCAAAACTCCTGAATCCACAGCTGCTCGTTGCCTGACCCTACTCCCCTCGTAATACATAGTACAATGCTGTGATAGCCAGCCTCAGTATTCATTATTGAAAATTACGGTGGGAAGGACAGGATGAGAATCTTAACTCAGCAAGCTAGAGGTGGGCTTTAATGTTACTGAAAACTTTCAGCTACAAGGAAGAATACATTTATCAGGCTTGAGAGCCCCCTAGACCTTTCTGAAGTACCTCCTAGGTTGCATTAACCAGTAGCTGAGAAACTCTGCTTAAGATTATCCCCACATTTGAATAAAGGAAGCTTAGTACTGGTGAGATGTGCACACTACTTACAATTCTCTGAACTGGATCACAATGGGATCTGCGATCAGAAAATTAGAAACATAGGGTGAGTGTAGATTTCTGTTAAAGTGGAGGTGATCGTTTATAACTATTTTTCTTAATTGCCTTCAGAAGAAATTCCTTATTGCATTAAGAGATTTATCCAGCATATACTATTATAATACAGGATTTATATAGCGCCAACAGTTTGCTCAGTGCTTTACAATATAACGGGAGACAATACAGCAACAATACAGTTCAATCCTAGATTGTAAGCTCCAAGGAGCAGGGCCCCCCTAACCCTTTTGTATTGAACTGTATTGTCTCCCGTTATATTGTAAAGCGCTGAGCAAACTGTTGGCGCTATATAAATCCTGTATAATAATAATACTACAAGAGGGTTAGGAGGGCCCTGCTCCTTGGAGATTTGATCTTGATGGAGAAGTCAGGGGAGGGGGCACGGGCTGGAGGGAATACGAAGAGCTCAGTTTTGGAAAGATTGAGTTTGAAGAAGTGGGTATACTTTTTATACAAACCTGGTTTTACCCATTCAATTTCATAGCATGGAGCCCCATTCCTGATTCGTGTCTTTAGAATTCTGAAATAGAGTAATTGCAAACATTTTATTAACATTATTTTATGACAGGACTAAGAAATCCTTTTGCACATTTTAATAACTAAAAAAAATTAAAATAAAAAAATAAAATGCCACTAGTGTAAATATTCATATTTGGCTTTATTTCAGGCTCATGCAATTCCCTGTGCAGCTACACTCAAACTGCAAGAAGGAGGGACAGCATAAGGAGCAAATTGGGTGCTAACAAAAAACAAGCTGAAAGGAGGAGAAGGCAAGAAGGCAGAGAGATGACATAATCAGTCTGTTTGCTGCTCTTTCACTGGAGCAGGCTGACTACCTGGAATTTGGCTTCATGATACACAAGACCAGTATTAATTGGTTGCCATGGATGACACATCCTCATTTTCTCTCCTACAGCCAGGACTAGACAGTGCTAGAAGGTACATGATCTAGCACAGGATCCCTATTAGGTGCTGAAATTATTGCTTAAAAGCCACCAATGATATTCAGATTTCTGGGATAAATCTGACTCTGTCTGGGGCTTGTGGAGAGGCCTGTCAGGCTCATTACCTGGTTGCCTGAAGTTGTCCATCATGTTGCCTGCCTGCCTTCCTCTCTTGCATGTCATAGTATGTCAGAAGGACCATAATCTTCTCGCAGGCATAATGCTTGGGCCAATCCATCCACTCCAATGCAAAATTCTAGAAAAATCACAGAATATTATAACATACTACGGGATACAGTAAGGATACATTCACAAGCTCTCCTCAGTGAAGCAATTCACGTATTATGAGGTAAAATGGCAGATGCAATTAAAATACTTTGTATATGTTAAGGCAGTGTTTCTCAACCTTTCTTTTAGCCAAGGCACCCTTTAAAATGATGCACACTCACTCCAATCTAAAAAGTAAAAAAACTAAATGAATAGTTTTACATAATGCAGCAACATCCATACACGTGATCACCCAATGTTAGAGGGGATTTTTTTTTCTCCCTCAGCTAATGTATCCCTAGTGCTGATGATTGAGAGGGGAAGGAAAGGGCCAAACAAGAATGCTTTGCAGGCCCTCATCATCCTCCTGGTCAACTCATGACGTCATTGGTTGTTAGGACACCAATGGCTAAAAGGTTGTAATGGTGCACAAAAACCAAAAACAAACCCATGGCCTTGTGTATCTAAAAGACAGGCTTGATCTACCCACTGGCTTTTATACAAATTTTAGGCATTTTGTCAAGGCATCTCTGAAGAAACCTGAAGGTACCCTAGTTGAAAAAGGCTGTTTTAGGGAATTGTCACTTACTACTTGCTTTTAAAAATGGCAAGAAAAAAAAAAAAAAAAAGTGTTAAAAAAAAAAGACCTAAAACCAGCATCCCCATGGCCCAGGAGAGAAATTTACGATATTAACTAGGTGGTACAGATGCATCCATAAAATATATAGCCAACAGTCTCCAGACACCACATCTAAAAGACTGGTAAGTGGATTATATTACAATTATATTTTTGTCCTTGGTGAAAAGTGAAACGGCATATCTTTATTTATTGAAAAAAACCCTAAAAAACACAATTTTCAATATTTTCCCTTTGTTTTCCTTTTTAGTCCTTTTCCAGTGGTAAGTACTAATACGAATTTCAGATCAGTTAGTGAAAGGACTGAAAAAAGAATAAAGACTAAGGGCTTGTTATCAGGGGAGTAAAGCATGTAGCATTAAAGCTCATCTCCGGGGAAATGAAAAATGCTCCCTTTGCAGTGGGGTTTCCCCTGCACATCAATCGGTAAATGCAGGTTTAGGTCTAGGGGGCCTGAAAAAGCATTTTATGTACTGGATCCTCCACTCCCCATGCACTGCATCAGTGGGATGCCCCTTAGTGTCTTCATGTCCAATGTAGGGTTATGCGCTCTGAAATAGACTTGATCACGTCAGGGACCTGCAACTGCCGGGACTTAGGGGAGAAAAGGCTGCAGAGACTGATCGTACAGTCTTGAGGATGGCAGGCCGGGTAAGTAAAATAGCTTTCTCCAGTACCCTAGACCTAAATGAGTATTTAACCCATTAGTGCACTGGCAATCCCACTGCATAAGAGCATTTTACTTTTCTTGGATTCAGCTTTAAAGTGTAACCCCTAACAATGAGTTTCTCTTAATTTTGTTCTTTAAAAAATTCTGTTTTGTTAAATCTGTTCAATAAGTGCAAAAAAAAAAAATGACTCATTAACCGTGATCCTGCCAGAAATAAATTGCTATCCATGTGCACTCTGTACTTTCAAATAATGTTATCAGCAGGTATTTTAGGACAACAGAACACCTTCTCCAAGATTATGGAGACAGGGAGGTATTCTGTAGTACGAACACACTTCCTCTGACAGGGCTGCTTCTCCTTAGATACAATAAGATTTTTAAAGAACAGGAAGAGTGTTACTGACACCATGTGCAAATAAGGAAAAATCCTGAAAAGAAAACTAATGCAGCTACCACATCAAAGGATTGGTAGGCTGCAATACAATACATTTTGTTCTTGGCTTTAGATATGCTTTAATACCATACATATAAAACATTTTGAAATTAAAACATAAAACATGTATGATGATATATTCATAACCACCCTTCTGCCTTTGTCAACAAAAAGAAAATAAGAACACAACAATTTTAAAGTGTGAAATCTGACTGGTTGCTGTTAATTGTTACACCTAGGAGTTAGCACCTAAAGGGCTAGTCCAACCAAACTTCATGTATTTCAGTTTTTGGTAGATGTTGGAGACCTAAAGAAGACCTTGCACTAAAAGGCCTGCTCATTCCATAAAGCCTCCCCCAAACCAATTCACCAGATTAGAGTGTAAAAAAGAAAAAAAAATTTTTTGAACAAATGTTTAAGAAATTAAGTTAAACATATCAATGGTGGCACCATCGGATTACAAAATGCACGAACGTTACGATTTTCTAAAGAACATTTGTTGGGAATTTGACCCATGTGCTGCCTGCATCAGACCTGTTAACATTGGGATCTCTGCATATAAATCCCAAGCCCTGCACACCTGCCACAGCTTTACCAGAGAGTTCTATAAACCATCCTGGAACTTTTATTAAATTACATTTGGATGATCCATCATTAGAACACCCTGTTTGTGGGAACAGATCCAGAGCTATGGCAGGAAGACTTCCCCCATCAGAATCCTCACAAGATACAAAAAACCACCAATGAGTGACATGTTCCACCAGTCTTCACCTATAACCAAAGAACAACTTTTGGCAGAACTGGCCCAGTAAGATGAAGAACATAAAGTGTTACGGTGAAAAATGTGAACACCTGATGTTATTAAACCATGTGACAAAATCCTAATGTATTGCACATATAATCATTCAACTATTAACCACTTGCCATCCGCCTGCTGTTTATAAATGGCAGGACAGTGGCATTCCAGGGGCGGGTTGCCGTTCATAAACGGCACCCGCATCTTCTAGCTGTGCGCGCTCCCTGGGAGCGCGCACCACCGCGATCCGGTGCCCGCTGTGTCCTGCAGACACAATGGAACACCGATCGTCGGACAGGACCTCTGTGCGAGGTCCCAATCATGTGATCACTCATTGGCCAATCACTGATCACATGCAGAGTAGTAAGCAAGATGTAACTTGTGACATCATTGCTTACTACGTGTGAAATCTGTGAATGATCACAGAGGTCACATGGTATAAGGCTATTCACAACAGCTTGTACCATGTGACAAGCTGTGACCAATCACAGCTCACACAGTAGTTCTCAATGGCTGCAAGAATGCAGCTAGAGAGAAGGAGAAATGATTGCTTTTACAGCCTTTATGGGTGTAAAAGCAATCCGTGTAAAAAAAAAAAAAAAATCTTCATCACCCCCCACAAGTAGTACAGTGTCACCATGGTGACACTGTACTGCTAGGGTGACAGTATGTACAAAAAAAAAACAAAAAAACAAAAAAGTAAAAAAAAAGTTTCAAAATTATACATTTTTGGTTAAACTTATTTGGGTTTTTTTTTTTTACTAAAAAGATAACGGAATACATTTTGGTCAAGATTTTTGATGAAATACTATTTATTTGCAAAATTTTATAAGAAAAACACTTTTTTCAACATTTTTGGATATTTCATTTACATAGCAAAAAAAATAAAAATCCCAGTGGTGAATAAATACCACCAAAATAAAGCTGTATCTGTCTCAAATTTTTTTTAAAATAATCATATGGGTACAGTGTTGCATGACCGCGCAATTGTCATGCAAAGTGTGATAGTGCTGAAAGCTGAAAATTGGCCTGGACTGGAAGGGGGTGAAAGTGTCCGGACTTGAAGTGGTTAAACAAAATAAAATATAAATAAAATGCCTGTGGTACTACAAGTCTCCACAATACCAATGTGATGGCTACAATCATAAAATGTCCGTAGTACAAATCACAGCAATACCAATGTGATAGATAGAATAGTGCTCATCATCCAGTGAAGGAATCCGTGGCACTACAAGGTACAGCAATACCTGGGGAGATATTCAAAAGGTGCTCATAATCCAATGTGGAAATCCACCACCTCTTACGGATATGCACTCACCAGAACACTACTGGTATAGTAGCATTTGTGCTGATCCCATAGAAGATCTCAGAGAGCCATATATGCAGACCGGACATCTCCAGTAAATAGACTTTAGAAAACCGACAGGGGAATCCTCCTAGAGGGAAATGCTCACCACAGGAGCCCAAGGTTCGGCAAATAGTGTAGTATTTATTAAAAGCTTAAAATACAATCCACGTGGATAAAACAATTAGTTTGTGTATAACACATACATACCAAGATGGCCGCTGCTCTGAGCTCCCGAGCATTGATATTGCTGAGACTTGTAGTACCACGGACATTTTATTTATATTTTATTTTGTTTACTATTTGAATGGTTATATGTGCAATACATTAAGATTTTGTCACATGGTTTAATAACATCAGGTGTTCACATTTTTCACCATAACACTTTATGACGGAATTTAATATTTAGCGCTGCACTTATACTAGTTCTTGTGGGTTTTGTTACCTTTACCCTTTTTTGTGCTAGCAGCTCCTAATACTCAGCGCTCACTTGTTTTTTGAAAAAGGCCGATCATCAGTTAATTTTAGGTAATGAGAATCTTTAATGAGCAAAGCTCTCATATGGTCTGCTTCAAGTTACGTTCTGTGCTGTTAAACTATTTATGTTTACTCTATATGGTATCATAAGGCACCAGGAATATATTAGCTGCAAAGTATTATTAATATTTATAATTAAATTTCCAGAATATCATTAATTGCATCAACAGAGGATTCCCATGCCTCTAGGACGGAAGGCGAGGAAGTATCTTGCTGTAAACAGGGAGTTGAGATGACTATAAGAACGCATTTTATATTCTGCTCTACCCTGCTCACCACCTGGCTGCACAGCTCAGCAGAAATATGAAAGGAAAGGGGGACCTCTACCTGGAGACATAATACTGCTGTGCACTGGAGAAAAAAAAAAAAAAAGATGAAAAAAAAGAAGAGCATCTCACCAGCTTATCGCATTTCATGTTGTACACATGAAGCATACGGTAAAAAGGTACTTATGTATAAAGTACTGAAAATGAAAATCCAGAGTTAGGCTGGCCATACACTTGGAATTTTGGCCAATTTCCATGAATCAGTTGAAACTTGAGCCATTGGAGGCTCTACAAACACCACCCGGTTCGACAAAGGTCAATTTAGAAAATAAAAAGAGTTGGGTGGAAAAAAAAAAAAAGTTTGCCAAACAGTGACCGTAGCCAATCAGCAGCAGTCACTATACATATACACTTACAAGGGAGATTCCTCCTTCCACGCTATTTTGCATGAAAGGGGAATCTATAGATCTCATTCAGCATATTTGGCTAAAGGAGACAAGCTGTGGCCAGCTTTAGACTTGCCTCTCTTTCCAAGAGTTTTCTGGGATAGCACATGAGAGATGGGCATCTCCTTTACCAGGAACAAGAAAAGCATCACCAAAATCACTTTAATAAGGAAGTCCTTTTCCAAACATTAGCAGCAGTAAAAGAGAACTGAGCAGCGTAATATGAAGCAAAAAACATACACCAGAAAAAAACCCAACAAGGGTGAGAATCCTGCCATCCTGGAAGAATCCTCCAAAGACATGCTGGTAGGCTAATTGGATCCTGTCTAAATTGGCCCTACTACATGTATGTATGAATGTGAGTTAGGGACCTTAGATTGTACACCCCTTGAGGGTTAGGGACTGATGTGAATGTACAATATATATGTAAAGCGCTGCGTAAATTGACGGTGCTATATAAGTACCTGAAATAAATAAATAAAATAATAAATCCTGGAAATAGCGCTACTGGTAAGTCTAAGGTTGCCCATAGGTTTTGTTTTTTTTGATTAGTCAGCGGGATAACAAAAAAAAAAAGAAAAAAAAAAGAAAAAAGAAGAGTGAAAGGATTTCCCCATCCACACAAGTGAGGTGGATGGAAGAATCCTTCCCGCTGTGCTGTTGTATTCTGACAGCGGGCACCCATCCAGTGTCAGAATACACTGCATGGAACTGCAGCCACTGATCAAATGAAAATTCTTGTTCAACAGAAGTCGATTGTTAGATCGACTTTTGTCAATTAGGAATGGCCCCAGAAGGATAAAAAAATTCAAGAGTTTCAGCAAGGAATGTAGAACCATAGGCAAATCTTTTTTTTTTGCATAGAGTAGGGGAGGGTAAAAACCCCTGTCAGATTTTTTAAAACGTGATTCACAAACTTTATTTTCATAACAAGAAGACGGAACCATAATAAAAGTCCTGGTTGACAAAAAGACACAAACAAGCCCCCATAGCCTGTGTAAGTCAATGTAAAAGGGAAATAAAGGAATCTATTAAACCATTTATTTGGCTCTATTACACACTGCTGTGAGCAAACTCTTCATATGGGAAAGATATATGTAGAACTTGTGCATATCTAATGAAGAAAACCCTTTATAACAGCGGTTCTCAACTTGCGGGTCGCGACCCCTTTGGGGGACGAACGACCATTTCACAGGGGTCGCCTAAGACCATCGGAAAACACATATTTCCGATGGTCTTAGGAACCGAGACACCGCTCCTCTGACTCAGTCGATGTGTGGGCGGGATGATACGCTGCCCTGTCTCCTGGCCACACCTCCGGGATCACTCAACAGCTCCGCCTCCTCGCCGATTGGCCACCGGAACTGTAGCTCAGGAGAGGCACACAGGCGGCCAATCACCGGCGAGGAGGTGAAGCTTGGAGAGGAGGAGCCGAGCGGCAGCGCGCGTAGATCTAAGAAGATCGAGGGAGCTGCTGGAGTAAGTGAAGAGGAGAGCGGCCAGAGAAGGAAGACAGCTGACAGGTAAGTGAGAGAGCGAGCCCAGGCTGGAGCAGGGGTCAGCAAGGTAAGCATCATTGGTGTCAGTGGGAGGGATAGTGCCCCATCATTTGTGTCACTAATACCAACGATGGGGCACTATTCCTCCCCCCACTGACACCAACGATGGGGCACTATTCCTCCCCCCACTGACACCAACGATGGGGCACTATTCCTCCCCCCACTGACACCAACGATGGGGCACTATTCCTCCCCCCACTGACACCAACGATGGGGCACTATTCCTCCCCCCACTGACACCCAGAATGGGGCACTATTCCTCCCCACACCGACACCAACGATGGGACACTATTTCCCCCCCCCCCCACTGACACCAATGATGGGGCACTATTCCCCCCCCTGACCCCAATGATGGGGAACTATTAACCCCTCCACCACACTGACATCAATGATGGGGCACTATTCCTCCCACTGACACCAATGATGGGGCACAATTCCTCCCACTGACACCAATGATGGGGCACTATTCCTCCCACTGACACCAATGATGGGGCACTATTCCTCCCACTGACACCAATGATGGGGCACTATTCCCCCCACTGACACCAATGATGTGGCACTATTCCTCCCACTGCAAAATTACAGTTATGAAGTAGCAACGAAAATAATTTTATGGTTGGGGGTCACCACAACATGAGGAACTGTATTAAGGGGTCGCGGCATTAGAAAGGTTGAGAACCACTGCTTTATAAAGTCTTGAGTGCAAGCATTCACTGTATAGCCTCACCAGAATGTAAATGTGCTGACTTCGGTCTGAGCTGTTGGATATACAGTATATATCATCTCTCCATAAGTATATTCGTATATAGAAAAGAAAGGTTTGTTGCAGAAGCACATGCACAGCGCCACTCACAACCTACATCACTGTACTTGAACATCACATAAGCCATGTGCTTTGTACCATCATAAATTGTCTAAGGTCCTCATTCCCTCTCACTGTGCAGGAACAGCATCCTAAAGTACATACTCCAAATGCATGTCACGGTGGACGCAGGCCATCGTACATCTACAGCAAGTGAAAGGCCCAGGCAGTAGCGTGTTGGTCATAAGAAAAAAACTACAGTACTTTATGAAATGCTAGGCGATCCCAAGATCCCTTTGAAAGTGGTTAAACATTCCAGCACCTATAGCTTTTGGAGGTGAACAGCGGTCCTTATTGTGTGCTTTATGCATTAACATGCTTTTAAGCTCACTTGGCTTGTGAGTATAACATTTGTATTTTACATCCTTTATTAAGTGAACAAAGATAATGTGCTAGGTGTTTACATCCTGTTTTTATGCTTTTGTCTAATGCTGTACTGTAAACACCAAGATACTACAAAAATGCCCTAAACCTCTATAGTAGTGGTCTCCAAACCAAGGCCCATGGGCCAAATCTGGCCCCCTGCCTTCAATGTAAGGAGGAACTCAGATGGAGACCCTGATGTAAGGGGGATTTCATATAAGCGGGGACTCCAATGGGGACTCATGTAGGGGAGGGGGGGGGGGGGGGGGAGTCTGATGTAAGGATTAATTTGATGGGGACTGATGTGAGGGGGCTCTGATGGACTCAAGTTTTTTTTTTGGAATTGCTTTCTTTTGCTGAGGGTTTTTTTTTTTGTAGTTCTAAACCATATCATGCTGCTTACAAACAAATCCACATGCAAACCTTATTCTTTTATTTACATAGGATTCATTCATTAATAAAATGTTTTTTTGCCTGCGAACGCTTGTAAAACATACAATGTGGGCCTTGTATTGAAAAGTTTAGAGACCTCTGCTCTACAGTAACAAAGACTATCACACTGTCTGCATTGGAAGTCATGTACAAGGTTTTACACTGTGGTACCAGATAGTATAGACATGTGGATGAGCAGCCTAGAGAACACACCGTATGTGTTCAGGGGCAGCTCACCCGCATATCTGTCACATTAGGACAAGTGGCTGTGTTCGTGCAGCCGATGCATCCTCATAGATATGAACAGGCTGCCTGCATACAGCACTTGCATACAGCACGGTGTAGATGAGGCCTCGGGCCTAAAAGGACACAGACCGATATAAGTTGCAGACATACCATAGAAGACAGATTTCCATTGCAGTGCAGGTGTATAGCAACGATCTCAGCATGGAGTCCCACATAGGTATATATAAATGGCCTTACACTGAAATGTACTGCCAAGTGAGAGATAGTCATAGTATTCCAACTTATAAGACCCTCACTGGGGGCTGAGAAACCAAATAAATTCAGCCTTATCAAGCCCTGATTAAGTGGCAATAGGAAGTTTCTGAGACAAAGTAGAGATGAAATAGAACCCAGAACTTGCAGTTAACAGCCTGGAAGTTGTAACCAGGGCAGCAAGGAAAGCCAAACACCTGTTTGGCAATTAAAGGGTAAGTTCACCTTTTTATGAAAAATAAAAAAGTGAACTAACTCTAAATATCCTGCCCACCCTTCTAGACCCCACTGTATATCGCGGCCGTGATTAGGCTTTAGAAGAGCCCTAGCTTGCCACAAGCAGGGCAAACAACCAGGTTTCACATGATACCACAGGTGCCTATCACTGCTAGGGATGTTGTCTGCCCCTAAAGTTAATCATGTCAGGGGTGCAGAAAATGGAAGCTCTCAAAAATGTCTTCCAGCATTCACACCACCTTTCCTAGGATGCTTGGTTGGAAGAGACACCATCAGGTCCTGGCCACTTTCCCCTCATACTTTCACAGTCCCTGAAAAAGGAGCTGCAGCGGGCCAGGCCACGACATTATTCTACCTGGACTTGTCGCCCGGATTTTCCCTTACAGTCTATAGGAAACCATAACCGCTAATCCACCAAGGTCATAGGTCACCTACCAGTACTGGTCCTCCCCAGGCATTGAAAATGGAGTTCACCCAGACCTCTTCCTGCCTTAAAGAGAAAGGGACTTGGACAAGGAAGATTGAGAGCCTCACTTACAAGGAATATGAGGCAAAGGGGAAAGGTGGAGACTGCAGATTAAAATCTCAAGATGAACCTCCTTCCTCCAGGTTCCAAGCAGTACTTCTCCTGATGGAGGAAATACAATAATTGATAGATCAGCTTCCTTTTAAAATGTTTTTTAAGATACATTTGCTGTCCCTGTTAAAGGAGGTATCCATCTCTTAAGGGTTGTCTTGCAGGTGGATTTGGAGAAAATGCACCCGTGTTTCCAAAGGGCAGCTAAACCGGACCAAATGATTGATTGCTATGGACAATGCAACTTATTTCCTTCAAACACTTTAAGCACATGTATCTACAGTAGGTACCCATGTATTATAAATCCAAGTTTAAAGAGCATATTTAATTATCAAATAAGTTTAAAATGGAACTCCAGATAAACGGTTACATACATTGCTGAAATACATGTGATTCTAGTCGTACCTGCTAAGGGATTTGTTATTTTCTTTTCAGCAGCCTTGTGATTTACATTTTTCTACTACACTGCACAGTCAGGAAGATCCCATTCCTCCTTTCAGCTTGGTGTTCCTACTAATATGTCTATTATTACTTGTGAGCCACTTGGTGAAAATATAAATAAATAAAAAGGTTCGCTGACATTACTCACATCCTAATCCAATGTGTGTGTGTAATACTCAAAAATTTAAAAAAAATGCAGCGCCCCTAATTTGATATTGAAACCTAAGTATTAAGTGCCAATATGCACTCTATTTTCTTATATTTACCAATGTAAGGTTAATGTGAATCATACAATAAAAATATACGTGCCAATTAATTTGCAACTGATAATGAATTACTCATAATAAAATATATCTCTAATAATAAATCAATAGTGACAATTCCCAAATCAACAATATTGTGATCCAAAAGTGATAATTGTGACTTCCTGTAAATAAAAAGTCTCTAATGATAAATCAATATTAACAGTCCCCAAATCAGCGATAATGTGATCCAAAAGAGATAATTGTGACTTTCTGTGAATCCTTGATGTGAGAAGGTTGTGCGCTCACCTCCTTGTCAACCTAATATATAGGCAGAATCTGCTTTTTGTTCACAAAAAGGAACCTGATGTAAAAAATCTGTTGCACCATCTAATGGATGGTGGGTATCCCTTATGAGCTTCCCAATGATCCTCTCCTTATGAGCCTGTATCTCTGGTTGGATCTCTCCTTCCTTCTGCTGCTGCTGTTATTTCTCCTCCTTCTCCCCAATCCTGTCCTGGGTATTTCCTCCGTATCCAGGATGTACGGAAAAAATAAGAATATAGTGCCTTATCCTTTTACCAATTACCTTTATTATGTGCCCATTATTGCACTCACATCACAAAAAAAGTTAAAACGCCTTTGTACAATAAAATCTTTAGCTGTGTGCGCCGCACACAGTGAATACTCGCCGTCCAAGGTTGCAGAGTGATGTCGTAGCCCCTCCCCTACGTGTTACGCCACAGGTTATGTGGCTTCATCAGGGGGTTCCGATTGGACGTGGACTTCACCCTTACCAATTTATATAGTTGATATGCGCCATATTCTTGTAGTTTACATGGTCGCGGTCATCTTTTTGGGGCCAATGTCTATGCATAATAGCTAGCTTAACTGCTGATGTTAGTGGTTTCATTAATTTCTTTCTATTTTTAGATACTTTTAATCTATTAAGATGCACTCCACCCTATGGACACTTGAGCGGTTAAGCTAGCTGTGATGCATAGACATTAGCCCCAAAAAGATGGCAGCGACCATGTAAACTACAAAAAATGGCGCATATCCACTATATAAATTGGTAAGGGCGAAGTGCACGTCCAATCTCAACCCCCTTTTGAAGCCATGTGACCTGTGGCGTAATGCGTAGGGTAGGGGCTACGATGTCACTCCGGCGAGTATTCACTGTGTGCGGCACAGACAGCTAAAGATTTTATTACACAAAGGTGTTTTAACTTTTTTTGTGATGTGAGTGCAATAATGGGCACATAATAAAGGCAATTTGTAAAAGGATAAGGCACTATATTCGTATTTTTTCCATACATCCTGGATACGGAGGAAATACCCAGGACAGGATTGGGGAGAAGGAGGAGAAAAAACAGCAGCAGCAGAAGGAGGGAGAGATCCAATCAGGGATACAGGCTCATAAGGAGAGGATCATTGGGAAGCTCATAAGGGATACCCACCATCCATTAGACGGTGCAACAGATTTTTCACATCAGGTTCCTTTTTGTGAACAAAAAGCAGATTATGCCTATATATTAGGCTGACAAGGAGGTGAGCGCACAACCTTCTCACATCAAGGATTCACAGAAAGTCACAATTATCTCTTTTGGATCACATTATCGCTGATTTGGGGACTGTTAATATTGATTTATCATTAGAGACTTTTTATTTACAGGAAGTCACAATTATCACTTTTGGATCACAATATTGTTGATTTGGGAATTGTCACTATTGATTTATTATTAGAGATATATTTTTTTATGAGTAATTCATTATCAGTTGCAATTTTTTTGGCACGTATATTTTTATTGTCTGACTCACATTAACCTTAAATTGGTAAATAATATAAGAATATAGAGTGTATATTGGCACTTAATACTTAGGATTCAATATCAAATTAGGGGCGTGTCATTTTTTTAAATTTTTGGTGTTCCTACTGATGCACTGCCCAGTGAGCAGGCTGGATGTGGTCAGGTGAAATAGGAAGACACCATGTGGACTCAAAAAAACTAGCATCACTGACCTGGCTGTGGAGTGTGTGTAAACCACAAGACAGAATTGCAAATCTTTTAGAAGGTTAAACCATAAACATACATGCATTTAACCTGTATATTTAGCCATTTGCCTGGAGGTTTTGTTTTAAAGAGATAGTAGACTAAACGAATCAGCTAGCAAAATGGCCAATTTGGTCAATGCAGACTAACCTACAAGTCTGACTTTGTGTGTTTCCTAGTGTCCTCCCACAACTCAGAGAACTGGGGGAGAACATACAACCGCCAAACAAATATTTTCTGCTAGGAATTGAACCTAGATCCCCTGTGAAGGGCTAATGTTACCATCAACTGCTACAAAGCCCATAACCAGCTATGGCTCAGTAGTAATGAATCTCATCTGGGAATTCTATTTACATAATAATTTACCTGGAAACATGGTAGACTGGGCCGAACCCATCGGATGACCTTTGATAATTTGTCTTTGTTTACAAGGAATTCCTGTATAACCTGCAAATAATTAGGGAAGAACATTTAAAGCCATGTACCATCCATGTTAATAACTGTGGTATTGGCAGATCAGTTTCTGTACCTCATGATAAGGGAAGCCTTCTCGTTTTCTTGCCTTCCTGCAGGTTATAAACAAACAAACATATTTACATGAAGGAATAATAGATCGTGGTAACCCCGGTCTACTCTCATAGTACAAATACGTACGTCTGAAGGCTATATTCCAAGGGGTTGTTCTTTTTATCTTGCTCGGCCTTATGCCACTCACATGGACAACAGTAATCATAATCATGTGGTTCACAGTATCGATCGCTGGCACACAAACTGCATCCTTTCCGCTGGTGTTCTTTAGCTGAACCTTAAAGGACAAAAGCACATGTTCTTTTAACTCAAATTCTTTGTTAATGGTATTAAAAGATAAAAACAAATGCAATTTGTGTGATAGATTCAAAGAGGCCCTGTCACAAATGAAAACAACTGCAGTAAAAAGCACAGAAATTATTTTCTTATTCACTTGCAATGTGCCTTTTAACTTTCTAGAACATCTAACTACTTCAGGACAGCATTTCTCCTAGCATTGCCCACTCCCTTCTTGCACAAAATAGTCCTCTCCTTTTCTGGGAGTGTTTCACTTTTGTTGGGTGGGGGGGGTTGTTTTTTTTTGGGGGGGTATTTTGGCAGAGGGGAAGTGCGGGAACTGCAATCCTTACTGTTATTTTGTATTTTTGATTCAATAAATATATATTTAGAGGTAGCTGTCTGAGTGTTTATAATCCTTTTTCTTTCCTTTCTTTTTTTTTGATGTGCAAATGGTTTGGTGACACCTACGTGCTAATTATTTGGAAACACCACTAGTTTGCCCTACTCAGTAAAGCTACCAGGACCATACACATTTTTTGCAGGTTTTCACTACTGTCTGTGCTGGCCTAGCTCCACAGAAGTGGAGAGGAATACTATACACTTGAGTGACAGCTCCGAGTGTTTTGGAGTTGCTGACATCACATCAAACATGTTGGTGCCCAGCAATCTTACATAAGGGAAGTTTTACAGGAACAGAACATGACTAAAATACACATATTAATTGTATAGGAAGCTTTTTGCTGAGATAAATGGTTTGGCAACAGGGTTACTTTAATGAAACTAAGGTGGCTGCCCTTTTAAAAAAGGAGAAATTTAGGTTCTACAACGACAGAAAATATGGAATATTTCAAAATTGCCTACCATATTAAAGTACCATATCCTAATAATACATATCAAAAAACGAAAAAAAAGGGGGGGGGGAGAGAACCAGACTTTACTGGTACCAGAGAGGACAATATATAAAATCTACATCCAGTTTTATGTGATTAAAACATATAAAAAATAAAAATCACAAGGGGGAACAAATCCCAAGCATGTGGTCACATCTCTCTTGGTTTATGTGCAAATTAAGCTGGTGACACAGTCTCTAACAATTTGTTGGGTAGACTCATACTTTCAGCCATAGACATGACATAATTGTCACACAATCCAGCTGAAATTGGACTGATAGGATGACAATCCCATTTCTATACCAGTAGAAAACCACCAGTTGGACACTCATGAGTTTTCTGCTCCTACTCCTTCCCTGCCCCTGAACGTGATTGCCTACACTTAATTATTCTCCCTCCATTTACATATGATGTATTCTCAGTCAAGCCAGTTGCAAGTGTTTATATGGCATGTAGCTAACAGATGCACCTCTCAGCAGTTGGATTGTGCCTTCACATTCTACTGCCCCCCTCCCCAAACGTCTTATCTCTGTCTTTTTTTTTTTGTTTGTTTCAACAGTCCTGAGAAAACACTGTACCCCATGGGCAACAGATGGATATTACTGATGTTACAGGCTAAAGCTGGCCATATTTTCAAAAAAATTAAAAATCAAGCACTATGCAGATTGTCCCCATTGAAAGCACTATGCTTTTCAATGGGGACACTTCCTCCAGTGACAACTGTCCAAGGGAGGGAAAATTTCCTCTTACTTCCTGTCAGGCCTCTGAACCATGAAGTGAAGGAAAACCTTAATAGAACTCAGATGGAAAAAAATAGAAAACAGAAAATTTAATATTTCCGGACTTTAAATCCAGAAAAAAAGTTTTGGTTCTAGATGTACTTTAGTGATCCCGCATACAATGTTTTGTAAAATCAAGCTCTCAGACAGTGATCAGGCAGCCTATGTGATGAATCATGGAACGGTTTTATCTCTGCACTCACTATGCAGATCACTGGGGAATTAGCAAACTCTTGCTCCATTAGGAATCTATGAAGATGTGACAAGCACAATCTATTATCCAGAAGCCCCACAACAGAACGTAAACAACTCATTTCCAGTCCATAAAACATGACAGAGCAGAGGATGCGGCTATATACCTGGATGACAGCATACAGAACAGTGAGCAGTCTTCTTGGCAGATTTAGGGGGAACTGTGGGATCATCAAACTGCTTCCTCCACTGGTAAAACCTGTGAAGAAGAATATTGTCATGCCTATGGGTGAGCGCAAAGCAACCACTGTAATCAATCATTCCTAAAGCTCCAGTGTTATCCACCATTTCATGACTTAAAGGAAACCTGTATGACCAAATATGAAGGTTGCCATTGTGGACCTTTAATTTCTAAACAAGAGTTGCTTGGCTATTGTGCTGACCTACAACAGGTTCACACACTTCTCATGCTGAATGATGGTTCTGGGTCAGTGATTCAGATGTTGCTGAAGGCAGACACAGGCAGTGGGTTAACACAGACCTAGAAAATACACAGATCAGGCTTTTCTGTTCTGCATACTTATTCCAGGTGAGAAATCAAAATTGTAAAGCTAAACTCAGGCAAATGATTACACAGATGAAATACATGTATGGGAATGGTTTTACTTTCCAAAAGGTATTTGTAATTTTGCCCATTTAGTCTTGATATTTTCACAGCTCACACACACAAAGCTCTGTCTGGAAGGGATTTTTCCCAGGGTTTCCATAAACTTTAAATACTAAAGCTGTATAAATAGTTCTTTTTTGCTTTGTAAATTTAGTTGTACAAGTTTTTTCCTATTGGAGTAAGGCCTCATGCACACAGGGTTTCTGTTTAGCCCTTCTGAACCAAACCTTACAAGAACAGTAGGTATTAAATGAATATGAATAAAAGTTTGCCAATTCACCAATACTGGATTGTCCTGTAACCTATAACTGAACTATACATACAATTCTTCATGATAAAAGTCATGAAAGCAAGGTGGTTACTCCCATGGGACAATATTCGTGCTTTTGTCCCATGGGAGTAACTTTCTTGTGTTCATGATTTTTAACATGAAGAATTGTTACGTATAGCCCTCTGAACACCTTTTCTTCTGACACGAGAAAAACCGCTTAAAAAGCGCAGTACAAGGCACATATTGCACACGCGCTTAGGCACGTTAAGCATTTGAGTGTTAATGGATATCAACTACTTACTGTCCGCCCTATAGCAGTTTTACTGCTACAGGGTTGCTTTCCTGTACAAAATCACGTGTATATATAGGGGATTTTGTGCTTCTGCCTCACCCCCGGCGAATAGCTTCTGCTGTGAACGGTCACAGCAGAAGCCGATCTGCGAGTCCAGGCGACTTGTGACAGGAGAAAGTGATTGATTGTGTCTCCCTGCAGAGCTGGGAACAGGATCAATCACCTCTTCTTGTACCAGCGCCATCTAGTGCACATCAAGCACATAGCTAGGTACACAGTTAACCCTTTGATAACCCTAGATGTTAACCCCTTCCCAACCAGTGTCATTAGTACAGTGATCAGTGTATATTTTTAGCACTGATCACTGTATTAGTGGCACTGGTTCCCATAAAGTGTCACTTAGTGTAAAAATGTCCGGTAAAATATTGCAGTCCCACTATAGGTCACTAATCGCTGCCACTACTAGTATATATTTCAGCTTGTAAACCACTCCTCCTGTAATACGCCTGTATATGCATATGTTTGCATGGACACATAGGCTAAAAAAAAAAAAGAAATCACGCCAAACAATTTTAAAAGCAGCGTTTTTTTCAGCCCAGTGTACATGAGCCCTAAATGTTTCATAAATACCTGTTGATCCTGACCATTTCTGCTCTCCCATTCCAAGATCTTTTAGAGTGACTACCAGCTCCAAATTCAACAGGGTGATGGTCTCTGCTTGCTTTTATCCAATATTGACCTATTAGAATTATTGGAAGATGGCTGATCTACTGGCAGGATCAACAAGTACTAAAACTAGGTTAAAGGGGGACTCAGAAAAACACTGCTATGTTTATGCTAATGACAGTTTGCATCATGCATACTGTATGTCTTTATTTTGCCTATAGTTTTACTTTAAAGTGGAACGTTAAAAAAATAAATAAATAAAACAAAAATAAATGTGGACAGACAGAATTTTTAATGTAGAACAGCCATACCATGTTCTCTTCTGCATTAAAAGTTCCCTTAGCTGCCTGTCCCCTGAACTGCAGCTCAGTGTAGAATTTTGGCAATGCAGAGATGATTGAACTCCTGCACGGGAGTGACATCACCTTGGGCCAGCCAACTAAAACGTCTGTGGATCGATGCCCAGAAGCCGCAGAGCTGAAGATGTCAGCAACCAGCGGGACGCTCCGTGGGATCACAGTACTGGAGAAAAGGTCAGTATAGTTCCACTTTAAGTAGCACTTGCAGGTCTTGGCCATCACCCAGCCTGTGAATGGACATTAAAAAAAGAAAAACAGCAGGCTCGTGAGCTCATCTCTCTGTCACTTTACTCTCTCCTTCTATCAGTTAGTTCTGTGTAAGCACATGAGCACTGCAGTAGAATTGACCGAATCCTTGTGCGGTTTCTCCTTCTTCCAGTCTTGTTGTATAGGGGATTGCAAGAGGCTGGTAACAGGTTAAATTTAAGTATGTACGCTGCTTGCATTTAAAAAGACATTAACATATTTAAAATGCTACCAAAATTACTAATTATCCTTGACAAAATTGACGGGGAAATTTTAGTTTTCCCCATACTTTATCCTGGTGAACACTGCAACAGAAAGAGGGTGAACCTCCCCATTGGGAACATAGTAAGAACCTGATAGCACCACCCAGCTCTGCCTTATAGGCAATAAAATTGGTACCTGTGTTATATGGGCTCTGCATAGCCCAGTGTGGCTTGCTTACTTTCCCGTGCCATATGTCATTGCGTTTTGTACACGTTAACACTGCAAATTCAAACCCCCTCCCAAAAAAAAACCCAAAAACGAATAGCACAATGGCTAAGTGACTAGCACTTCTGCCTTGCAGCACTGGGGTCCTTGGTTCTAATCCCAATCAGGATACTATCTGCATAGAGTTTGCATGCTCTTCCTCGGTATGCTAGGGTTTCGGTTTCTTCCCAAATGCCAAAAGACATGCTGGTAGGTTATTGGCTCCTGTCAAAATTGTCCCTAGTATAATATACTGTATACATACACACCCTTTGTGCCCAGTGTACTTATTTAATTTTGATCTAAACAGGAAAGGCTATAGAAAGTAAAGGTGTACACTAGGTGCCCTCTTTGATATAGTATGCCGTTTACACTTAGGATTTCATATTACCTGTGTAGCACACTCTCTCCATTCAAAGACCTGATGAATTTCAACGCAATTTCCCTTCCAATGCCAGGCAAGCCCTCAAAGATATAAATGTAGACACATTTTAAACAACTTGATAAAACAAATAACATAAATTGTAACCAACAATGACAACAGTGAAGGTTATAGACAGGAGTGTGTCATTTTGTTTACAGCTGCACAGAGAAGAGCCAATAGATCTGCTTCACATCAGAGAAATCGGATTACTTTCAATCATCAGTCCATCAGTGAGCCCAAATTCAGTGTAACGGTATCAGAATTTGCCCAATCCATTGCAAACTGCAAATAAATGAGATCATGTATAATTTGACTCTACAGATTGCAGGGATGAACCAGGGAAGCTTGATTTTTGCGATTTATGTTTTAGGTTATATGTAAATACTTATCTCACTTAACTCAGAAATAATTGATGCATTTTAAACTATGCACACGTCAGTTTATCATCTCTGGTGTTACTTAGATGCAACAACAGCCACTCTTATGCACTTTCCATTACTTTATAGAGTACCCCAAAACCCAGGTCAAAATGTATTGCAAACATCAACTTTGCCTAGGAGTCTGCAGACCACACCATGCACATGCAAGCGGAGGGTGCCAACAGGCCATCTACAGTGCCTTGAAAAAAGTATTCATACCCCTTGAAATTTTCCACATTTTATCATGTAACAACCAAAAACTGAGATTGACCTGTATTTGGCACCATCCATCTTCCCATTACCTCTGACCAGCTTCCCTGTCCCTGCTGAAGAAAAGCAGCCCCACAACATGCTGCTGCCACCACCATTTTTTACAGTGGGGATGGTGTGTTCAGGGTGATGTGGAGTGTTAGTTTTCCACCACACATAGCGTTTGGCTGTTAGGCCAAAAAGTTCAATTTTGGTCTCATCTGACCAGAGCACCTTCTTCCACATGTATGCTGTGTCCTCCACGTGGCTTCTCACAAACGGGACTTCTTATGGTTGCCACTCTTCCATAAAGGCCAGATTTGTGGAGTGCACGACTAATAGTTGTCCTGTGGACAGATTCTCCCACCTGAGCTGTTGATCTCTGCAGCTCCTCCAGAGTTACCATGGGCCTCTTGGCTGCTTCTCTTGTTAATACTCTTTTGCCCGGCCTGTCCGTTTAGGTAGACGGCCATGTTTTGGAAGGTTTTCAGTTATACCATACTCTTTCCATTTTCAGATGATGGATTGAACAGTGCTCTGTGACATTTTCAAAGCTTGGGATAATGATTTATTTTTTTTATAATCTAACCCTGCTTTAAACTTCTCCACGACTTTATCCCTGACATGTCCGGTGTGTTCCTTGGCCTTCATGATGCTGTTTGTTCACTAATGTCCTCTAACAAACCTCTGAGGGCTTCACAGAACAGCTGTACTTACACGGAGATTAAAATTACACGCAGGTGGACTCCTATGTACTAACTAGGTGACTTCTGAAGGCAATTGGTTCCACTAGATTTTAGAGGGGTATCAGAGTAAAGGGGGCTGAATACAAACGTACGCCACACTTTTCAGATATTTATTTGTAAAAAATTTTGAAAACTATTTATAATTTTCCTTCGACTTCACAATTATGTGCCACTTTGTGTTGGTCTAGCACATAAAATACCAATAAAATACATTTATGTTTGTGGTTGTAACATGACAAAATGTGGAAAATTTCAAGGGGTATGAATACTTTTCCAAGGCACTGTACGGAGCAAATTGTGGCCGGTTCATCAAGACCAGACAAAATTAGTTCCACATATGACCAGCTTTATCTGGAGGTCTTTTAATAATTTTGGATTTTGTACTAAGATGGAGTAATGTACTACTAAATGCTGACTTCCTAGGTAAAAAGAGGTTTGTGTAATAGAGAAAACCCAGGAGATCTACAAGAAAGTTGAAATTACCTGGAGGGGCCTGTTGTCAGCATCAGATTTCTATCAAAAAAGGAACCCTGCGCTGTAAAATCAATAAGGGTGATATTGCAAACCTCTGAAAATGCCAATTGCAGGACTGCCTGTCATGCTGACTCAGGCTTTAATATTTCCTGAGGCACTGATCCCGAAGAAGTCAGCAGATCAGGACAAATTATTTCAGATTGACTTTAGATCTATTTTTCCCATCCTTTAGTGACAGTGCTGAGTTCCCGAGCAGTCAATTGCTAGACACCAGTGCTGTCATGTGTGTGAAGGAAAAGCGAGTCCCATGCTCCTATGAAATACTGTACATTTTCTGCGCTCCCAGCAACCAGATAAATCACATGTATATGAAGATGGTGGCTACAATAGCATAAACCTGTTGTTTTGACACATGTGAGCAAAGCTCAGATTTGGTAAAAGGCAGGGGTGTCCAATCTGTGGCCCCCAACCACTATTACTGCGTCCCAACACCAAATCATAAACTTACTTAAAAAAGTAAAATTTTTTGTGGAAATGCACTTATACTTTGCGAACACATGTCGCTGAAGAAAAACTTGACAGTGTCAAGTTTTATCTTCTCAAAGTAAAATCCCCCACTCTTCACAATCATGCCTTATTCACAGCATGAAATTTTTGGCAGCTATTTTCAAGGATGAAGCACACGAAAGGCAAAATTAGAACTAAAATATCTGATGAGCACCTTGAGAAGTCATTGTGAATTGCCACTACATCCTTTGAAACAGATATTGATGCGTTCGTTTATAAAAAACAGTTTCAAATATCGTACTAGCTTTATGTTCCCCTCTTCTATCCTTTATAATAAAAATGATAAAAAAAAGTTTTAATACTCAGATAGGTATCTATATTAGTGATCGTTTATCTGCCTGACTTTTTCTGCTCATCAGTTATCCTTATTGTTTAATGTATTTTATGTATGGCTCAAGACAATTCCTTTTCTTCTAATGTGGCTCAGGAAAGTCAAAAGGTTGGACACCCCTGGCATAGAGGTAAAAGGCTATTCTGAAATCTGAATTGCATTTTCTCCAATGTTAACCTGTACATCACAAATAGTTCCACCAAAGAGATTTAATTTTTCCTCCACTACCTAAAGGACACTAATAAACACAGTACATCTGTACTAATGAACTGAACAAAGTGATTTAATTGGGATTTCTCAAACATTAGCAGATAGGAAGTGCTCAGGAGCCATTAACACTTGAGAGCAGTGGGGTGGAAAGGTGTTGCCCATTTAGCACAGGTATGACAAACAGCAGCAAATTGGAGCCAGATGTCACCAAAGCCTCTGTCACTTATCTGTATTATATGGGCAAGAACTGGCAAAACATTCACATTAATGACTCTTGTCTGGGAGAGAAGTTACCGCCTGTTCCCAGCAAATTCTAGCAGTTATATCTGCTCAGGGCATGACATTATTGAACTCATTTGATTACATGCTAAAAGGATGGCATGCAAGAATTGTCAGTCCATTCCTCAGCTGGACACAACTGCACAACCAACACTGAGATATCAGCTGATTAATGAAGTAGAAAAAGAATAATGCCAACCACAAACATTGAATGGATCATTTGCATCATTAAATGTGCAGACTCAAGCAGTGGATGAGGGTGGGCAGACTTCCCTGGCATATAACTTGCATTTTAAAAACAGCAGCAATCAGTTGAAAAAATAAATCCATTTGGTTGGGTGACAATTTCCCTGTCAATGACTGGCTATGCTATCTCCTGCTATCCACAGATTTAACTTTCAGCAGCTGGTCTGGCAAAGAAATTATACATGAATTGCTGCTCTCAATTAAAACCCAACTGAGCATTCAATTTAAATCAGCTAAACACACTGGAACTTCAGCAAAACAAGGGTATACACTTTGTTTCCATTAGGTTTCTTTCACATGGGTGAATGGGGGGGGCAGTAAAAAGGTGGTGGAGCTGCGGTTTTACCACCCCACCTGACCGCCAACTTAAAAAAGTCTACAATACAGCCATTCACATATCCCGGCTGCAATCCTCAGCATTGCCGCAAATTCAGTGTGGCATTCTGAGTTGACAGGTGGCACCACCTACCAAACAAAGCCATTAAAGTCAATGGGGCTGTCCCAAAACTGCAAGCAGAAAAGCCTGTGTTCTACCAGCATGCTGTGGAGAGGGACCCTTGCTTTCTGTGTGGAAGCAGTGGTCTCTATGAAAAAATCCAACATGTCCCCTGCTGATTCAGACCCAAGTCTGACTTATAACAGGGGGTAAAAGTCAGATCTCTACAGAGGGATGACTGCTTCCGCAAAGAGAGCAAGCATCCTTCTCTGTAGCATGCTGGCAGGACACATGCTTTTCTACTCAGAATCCTGCTGCTTTCTAAGACATAGGGAAGAGTACTGTTTGTTTTTCAAATCTTTTGCTTTGATATCAGTGCAAGCACTCTCCGAGGTGTAGACTTAGTCAAGGCACTATGTGCAGGTTCACACCAGAAATGCTGTCTAAATTGGCCCTAATATGTGTATGTATGGATGTGAGTTAGGGACCTTAGATTGTACGCTCCTTGAGGGTTAGGGACTGATGTGAATGTACAATATATACAGTATGTATGTATGAATGTAAGTTAGGGACCTTAGATTGTACGCCCCTTGAGGGTTAGGGACTGATGTGAATGTACAATATAGATGTAAAGCGCTGCGTAAATTGACGGCGCTATAGAAGTACCTGAAATAAATAAATAATACAGTACGGTGCGATTTTCAGCCCATTAATTTAAATAGGCTGCAATTGCACCAAAAGTAGTGCATGCACTACACACATGCTATGGTAGGATATGATCCGATGCAGACAAACGCACTGCATTTGGGGTGTTAGGAATACATTAACAACTGCAACAGATTGCACATCCAGAACGTTTTGAACACGGTGTGGGAAGCATGCACTGAACACAGGTTTCCCATATTATGGTGTGAACAGACCATAAAGGAATGACAACTGCAGATTTAATAGACAGACAATGCAACTCATGCTCTTTTATGCAAGATGTGGCAAACTGTGAAAAATAACACTTCTCTAAAGCCATGAAACACAATGAGAATATCGGATGAATGATCGTCCATTTTTTTTTCTTTTTGCATGCTAGTCTCATATCTAAAATGAAGTGGTTACTAAAATTATGAAAATTCTTGCAAGACTGAATACAACTTCGGAACGAATGTAATGTATACTTTTTTTTTTTCTCCGAGCACATGCGGTCTTGGTCACTCGATTTTTTTGTACAAATACTAAAATTACACAAAATGTTTTGTTCTGTTTTACGAGAAAAATGTTCATGCTTGTTCCTTTGTATATTTATTTTCGCATGAACTGTCATGATGTGTTCTCGAAAGTTGGGTATTAACAAATAGATCGTCAGACGATTGCTGCAATTGCGTTTTTTTCGTCCAGTTTTCTCGCCGTGTGTACTAGGCATAAAGCTAGCCGCATATTACAATCTGATTGTACAAATTGCTTTAGATTTATAATAATTATGCAGTGCTAGAGCCTTCCAAAACAATTACATTTACATCCAGTCAGGTGGAGTAATATACTCCGTATCTGGTGCTTAATTTAAAGAAGATTGTATAATCGCATGGCATGGGTGCTGAAGGCTGAACTCACACATTGTAATCAGAGCCACTGAACCACAGGCCTATGTGAACTGAGCCAACCTCCAGGTCATGGCAGTCAGGAATAGATCACAAAATTTTAGGAATGTGTACAAAGAGCTTGATTTTAATGCTTGTAGGTTTTAAAAGAGGGCCCCACAAACACCAACAACATCTCCACTACCTACACACAAATTCCAATTTAATTTGAGAAAAAAAATGATTTCCATTATAAAAGCCTTACTTGGTTATCTCCTCTCATCCACATCAGAATGCAATTGAGTAGTGGTTAAAAAAAAAGAAAAAAACAAATTCTGAGCATTTTTATGGCGGGGTTAAGAGATATGCAATGAGCAAAACTTGAGAAAAGTGGAGACATTGTTTTTAATAGACTGTATCAAGAGATCTCATACAGTCTGCAGGATTTCTTTGGGGTTTTGACTTTTATTTTATTTATTTTTTCCGCAAACTCACTCACTTTAGGAACATAATCACATCCCAAGAGAATCGCAAGTGCAACTAGTGACTCTCTGTCCAACCCCAGCTTATCCTTTATGACAGATGCTTCATAGCAATCCACATGAGGGTCCTGCAACAAAAACAAGAAGAATTTAGATTAGACTTTACTTGAAAATAAAAGAAAAAAAAACAAACTCTTTTTACGCCAGCCAACCAGTCATACAGGTTATAGAAGGGAATTTTTTTTTTTCATACTTTATTTTACTGAATCTATCACAATTTTAAAATTGTTTTTTTTCCCTTCTCTTTTAAAGCAAATGCATTGAAGGTAAAATGAAGGGTGCTATTGTTAACCTGCCCTTTTAATACTAGTTGCCTGGCTGTCGTGCAAATCCAGTGGCTTCAGTATTTAAAAGGCTCTGGCCTGGAACAAGAGTCAAGATAAAACGCTCCAACTTCATTCTGATTTTCCCAATAGGAGTCCTTGTACGGGGTCAATCTCTCAAAAAGCACTGAAGTCAGAGTCAGCCAGGAAACTGGTATTTTTAGAACCGGACATCTCATTCATTCCCCCCAGTAAAGGTTACATTTTATAAATGGTAGGTAGCATTTGCTATGAAAAGCAACCCTTCACATCATGGACAGCACAATGACTTCGAGGTTAGCATTTCTGCGTTGCAGCACTCAGGTCCCTAGTTTAAATCCCTGTCAGGACAATCTGCAGGGAGTATGTGTGTTCTATATAAAACCCCCACGGCCAGTGGCCTGTCCTGGGAATGGTATATCTGCCAATGCCTAAACCCTTAACCACTTCCAGTCCGGACACTTTAACCCCCTTCCTGTCCAGGGCAATTTTCAGCTTTCAGCGCTATCCCACTTTGAATGACAATTGCACGGTCATGCAACACTGTACCCATATGAATTTTTTACCATTTTTTTGAGACAGATAAAACTTTATTTTGGTGGTATTTATTCACCGCTGGGATTTTTATCTTTTTTGCTATGTAAATGAAAATGTCCAAAAATTTTGAAAAAAAGTGTTTTTCTTATAAAATTTTGCAAATAAATATTTCATCATAAATCTTGGCCAAAATTTATTCCGTTATCTTTTTAGTAAAAAAATTAGTTTATAACCAAAAATTATACATTTTTAAACATTTCTTTTTACATTTTTATTTTTTTTTTTATATTATTTATTTTTTATTTATTTATTTTTACCATGGTGACACTGTACTACTTTTGGGGGGTGATGAAGATTTTTTTTTTTTTTTACACTGATCGCTTTTACTTCCTATATGCGTGTAAAAGCAATCATTTCTATTTCTCTCTGTCTGCATTCTTGCAGCCATTGAGAACTACTGAGTGAGCTGTGATTGGTCACAGCTTGTCACATGGTACAAGGCTGTTGTGAATAGCCTTGTACCATGTGACCTCTGTGATCATTCACAGATTTCACACGTAGTAAGCAATGATGTCACAAGTGACATCTTGCTTACTACTTTGCATGTGATCACTGCTTGGCCAATCAGTGATCACATGATCGGGACCTCGTACAGAGGTCCTGTCTGACGATCGGAGTTTCACTGTGTCCGGAGGGCACAGCGGGCACCGGATCACGGTGTTGCGCGCTCCCGGGGAGCGCGCACAAGCAGGGTGCGGGGAGGCCATTTATAAACGGCCACCCGACCCTGCAGTGCCACCATCCAGCCGTTTATATATAACGGCCTGTCGGGAAGTGGGTAATAGAAGGGGAGGTGCATCCAAAACCAATACACTACTAAAGAAAAACCCCACAAAAGGATATAGCACCTGGTAAGGTTCATCACTGTTCTAACTTTTCTCCATTTGTGGATAATGGCTCTCACCGTGGTCACCTGGAGTCCCAAAGCCTTAGAAATGGCTCTACAACCTTTTTTGGACTTATACATGTCAATTACTTTGTTTCTCATCTGTTCCTAAATTTCTTTAGACCACGGCATGATATGTTGCTTTTTGATATCTTTTAGCGTGCTTCACTTTGTTAGCTTCTATTTAAGGGATTTCTTGATTCAACAGGTCTGGCAGCAATCAGGCCTGGGTAATGCAAGTGAAATGTAACTCAGCTTTCCAAAAAATGTGATTAATCACAGTTAATTCATGATTTATTAAAGGAAGGGGGGGGGGGGCAATTATTTTTTCACATAGTGTCAGGCAGGTTAGGACAGCTTTTTTTTCCCTGTTAATACATGAAACATCATTTAAAAACTACATTTTGTATTTACTTGGGCTATCTTTGTGTAATATTAAAGTTTGTTTGATTATCTGAATAATTTAAGTGTGACAAATATGCAAAAAAAAAAAAAATCAGGCAGATACTTTCACAGCACTGAATGTGTGTGCTTGTATGATATATGTGTATAGTATGCAAGATAGGGACTTTAAATTGTAAGCTCCTTTATGGGCGAGGACTTCTGTGCATGTACAAAATGTAAAGCGCTGTGTAAATTTATTTTTTTTTTTTGGTCCGATGAACACCAGAAACAATTGTATGCAAATTAGCTATTTTAGCACTTCACTTACCCACTGAGCATTTAAAAGTTAAAAGCCCTATTCCAGCTTTCTGGATATCACTGAAGTGCCTATAGACAGGAAGCGGCTGTGTGAGATCAGTAGCAGTGAGATGCAACAAAAAATTAAATTATGAAAACAAGTCTTTTATTTATAAAATGGCAATTATATACGGTACATAGTGTCTATATATTCACTTAGTGTTTATGCAAAGGAGCTAAATATTCCATTACAGTTTACATGCACTTTAACCACTTGCCTACCGGGCACTTATACCCCCTTCCTTACAGGCCAATTTTCAGCTTTCAGCGCTGTCGCACTTTGAATGACAATGCAACATTGTACCCATATGAAACCTTTATCATTTTTTTCTCACAAAAAGAGCTTTCTTTTGGTGGTATTTAATTGCCGCTGGGGGTTTTATTTTTTGCGCTATAAACAAAAAAAAAGCAAAAATAAAAAAAAAAGTTTCTTAGTTTCTATTATAAAATATTGCAAACAGGTAATTTTTCTCCTTTACTGATGTGCGTTGATGAGGCTGCACTGATAGGCAGCACTGATAGGCGACACTAATGAGGTGGCACTGATAGTCAGCACTGATAGGTGGCACTGACTGGCGGCACTGCTGGGCTGCACTGATGGGCACAGGTGGGTGGCACCACTGGGCACAGGTGGGCGGAACTGGTGGGTGGCACTGCTGGGCACCGATCATCAGAGCACTGATCATCAGTGCCCTGATGATCGGTGCCAATCCCTGCTCTGACAACTGCCGGTTCTCGGCAGTACTTTCCCCACATTCTGACAGCGTGAGTAAAGTGCAGCCAAGAACCAGCAATTGCATTTCCCTGTGATCAGCGTGTCATTAGACATGACTGATCACGTGGTAAAAAGCCGCTGTGATTGGCCTTTTACCACATCACGTGATCAGCTGTGTCCGTAGGACACAGCGATCACGGAGATCGCCAGGGGCACGCCCCGGGGGGCGCTCAGGAGAGCGTGTTCTGGGAGGACGCCCTCCCAGAACTGGCAGACCGCAGTGTAGCCGTCATTTGGCTATCTGCGGTCAGCAACTGGTTAAAGGGTAACTCCACTTTTGTTGAGAAAAACAATCCACTCTAGGTGATCTATGTACACTGAAATGATTTAACAAACTTTGTTGCAGATTCCTACCTCTTTCTGCTCTGAAGGAAGAGCTCTTTGTAGATCACATCCTATGCAGGACTGGTTCTGAGTGGGAGTGACCAATTTGTTACAGCAGCTGATGCAATTTCAGGATTCTGTTTAAAAAGTTGCAGGGTTGGCATCCCTTTAGAAGTGATTAACCCCCAGGGAGTATCTCACCAAAAATTAAATTTTTGTTGCAGAGGATGCCTAAAACCTGACTTGTGACTCCACCTCTGGGTTGCTATATTGCAATAAATTTATAGTAAAACTACAGCAGCTGCAGATTGATAAGGAAAGGTAATTTTTAATAACAGATTGCAATACGGCTTGTGCAGCAATTTTTTTTAATTTGCTATATTTTATATAGCAAAGTGGAGATACCATTTAAAGTACCCATAGACTTTCAAGAACTAAGCCATGCAATTGCCCTAGGTACCAGAATCAGAAGGCGCAGTCAGTAAAAACAAGGCAAGGAGAAGCATGGGATTGGCAGACAATGGGACTGAAGGATTTTACCTGCACTGCTCATTAAAACTAAGGGGCAGGTATTCTAGATGGTTAAGTGCAGTCCCATTGACTTAAATGATCACTTGTATCCAATAATACATGGGCAGATAATGCATCAGTTCTCATATTTAGGGAAAACATAACCCTTTAGCTAGTTCTTGCAGAATCCAATGTTACTGAATGGGTCTGTGTTCTAGAAATAAGATTGCATATTACACTGGCACAGAAGACAAGAAAAAGGACATGGTGCAATATTAATAAAACATAAGATATACTTCAGATCTGTACAAAGCAGCACTGCCATCTACAGAGCCATAAGTGTAATGTTGTTCTGTGGTTTATGATGTCTTCCTGCTCATTAGCTGCTCCACATTTCTTCACATTTATATTTTCATTTTTAAAAGTCTAAACAATCCTAGATTTAAAAATACTGCAACAACCCAGGGAGACTTTTGGATCAGGGGGTTCTCTCTTCTTGTTAAAGTTGATTTAGTTTAGACATTTATGACACAAATCACAGCCAGGACGTTATCTGCATGGAGTTTGCTTTTACTCCCTGTGCTTGTGAAGATTTCCTCCCATATGCCATATACATGCATGGTATGTATGTGTGATAGGGATCTTAGATTGTAAGCTCCTTCAGGACAGGGATTGATGAGAATGTACAGTATATGTAAAGCTCTGCATAATTTGTCAGCGCTACAAAAATACCTGCAACACATTAATAAAATATATCAAAGATTGGAGTATTTTGTAGTCATTTAACCTCTTCCCAACTGCATAATGCATATATGCAGTGGCAGGAGAAAAGGACTTTAATGCCCAGTCGCCACACATACAGTTGCATTTGTCCAGGGCAGTCTGAGGTTGTGTGCTGAGAGCGCACTCATTGGGTGCTCCCTGCACAATGACCTAGGGACAGGATCCCAATCATGTGACCACTAAAGGGGCTACCAGAAGCCATCAGAGGGAAGAAAAAAAAAAAAAAAAAAAAAAGTTAGATAACGATCAAACGAAAATCAAAGAAAATTTGAAAAATGAATACTCATTACACATTGGACAAAAATTAAAAACAAAATAAAAATTGGGGTGGATTGCCCCAAAAGTGTAACAGTATCTAAACATAAAACATTAGAAAATACAGTGAAGCTAGCTTCTATCATACCACACTGCTGCTGTAAAGAGTACAGCGCCATCTAGTGTATTTATATGAGATCTTCAGTTTATACCAAAACCTTTATGTAGTTTCTGAAGAGCTGGACATTGCATACAGTGCACAACTGTGGAGAGCTGGAAAAGCCATATATAAAGAGCCTGTTAATATTTTGGCCTCTTTAGAATCTTATTGGTCTGGTAAAATGCAAAATTAGCTCATCTTCTAATAAAGATACCCAGAAGGCCTTATTCACATTGTGTTTTGGTGCATTTCTACAGCAGGTAAATACATGGACTGAGAAAATAATTGTTTTGAACAAGGCCTGTTCATGCCAGTCCTTTGCAATGGGACATGCCTGTTGGACTTTCCCTTTCACTGCAGTCCATTTAATAATACACGTTTCCTGAATGAGACATTTCTTCAAATGCCTAAAGGAGACCTAATATACTGTCTTGGTCTTCTTTGCTGTAGAACTGGGAGCCAGTGGGAGTTGTGCTGTGTCTGTGCCCACCCCATGCCCAGCTGCATTACCATGACTTAGTCGTGGACAAATTGCACCTAGACCTAGGAGCCAGCATAACGTATATGACTATATAGTAGCCAGGGTAGATAAAAATCGATGATTTAATTAAAATTAAAAAAAAAAAAAAAACCCTGATTTTTTAAAAATTTTAATGGGATTTTTTTTTTTATTTTTAGCAAATTTATTTTAATAAAATGCTTTTGGAGAAAAAAATCTATCTAAAGATAGTTTTATATTTAAGATGCATTAATAATTTAGTTTATTCAGCATGAAATCCTAGATTTCATGAAATCTCCTAGATTGTAAGCTCGAAAGAGCAGGGCCCTCGAACCCCTCGTGTATTGTATTGTTACTGTCTTGTCTCATGTTCTGTCCCCCTTGCTACTGTACAGCGCTGAGCATACCCTTTGGCGCTATATAAATACTGTATAATAATAATAATGAAATGGAGCTTAGTTATGTAGCATGAGGCTGTATATTCTGCATTATTTACATTTTTGATAATCTCATTCAATGAAACCAAGCTCTGCAAGCTTACATGATAACATGCACTGCATTGATGCATTCACACAATGTCACAGTAACCATGTGAGAAACATGAAATAAAAGAATTTGAGTAGCTCTCCAGCTATGTGTGATTAACCTATTAACCTAAAATCAGTTCTGATCAGGGGCGCAGATAAGGGGGAGGACAAGGGGGGTCTGAACCCCCAGAGGAGAATTGCCAACCATCCCTGCAGCCCTCGAGCCACTTGCCTGCAAGTGGAAATAAGGTGGGGGCGGCGAGCAGTGCTGGGACTAGGGGTGTGTGGGAGGGGCGACGGTGACAAGCAGCGATTTCCTGTATGGCTTTCAATAAAGCAGCTGGAAGCCACAGGAGGGAGAGGAGGAGAATCTACTTCCAGCTGCTTCATTGAAAGCCATACAGGAGATCACCGCTTGTTACCGCCCCCAACGCTGCACAGAACAGAACTGACGGGTCAGTTTCCTTTCTGCCTCCCCCCTCCGACAGTCGCTGTGTTCTCACTGCTCAGCCCCTCCCTCCATCCTCTGCACCAATAGGAGACGAGGGGAGAGAGGCTGGATCTGCTCTGCCTCCCCCTGTGCCCGCTCATACTCCAGTCCGTGCACCTTTAGAGGATGTGTGGGCAGGAAACTGAACACAGCAGCCGACAGCTCTGATGCATCTGATTGAGTCATGGTAAGTCCAACCTTCCTTCCCCTTCCACCCCCTCACCCTCCTTCCCTTCCTTCCATCCACCCCTCTCACCCTCCTTCCCTTCCACCCACCTTTCCCTCCTTCCACCCCTTCCTTTCACCCACCCCTTTCTCCCTTCCACCCACACCTCCCTTTCTTCGTTCCTTCCTTCCACACACCCCTCCCTTCCTTCGACTCACCCCTGCCCCCCCCCCCAAAAGAAGAAAAAAAAATTATCTACAGCCCTGGTTCTGATATCACTGATATTACTAACCTGACAGCTTATTATTCTAAAAAGGAAACCTTCAGTTGGTTTGCAAATATTAAAGATCCTAACTACCAGCAAAAATGAGTAGGATTCCTTACATTTAAAAAGAGTACCTGTCATTTTAGATCCATCATTAGTGCCTGTTAGCGGGCATCCACTCACCTGCTGCCGCCGCATCCCTCGCCTTGTTGTGTCACTGCCGCATCACCAGACGTCCCATTAAAGTGAATGGGACTGTCGGTGACTTAACAGCGGGTCAGAGGAGGAGCTGCTGCAGGACAGAAATGACAGTTGCTCTTTAAAAATGATTTAAATTGAGCCTTTTCACTAGTGATTTAAATCAACTTTATTTAATTCAAATCCACCCTGATAGTAGCTGAAAGACAGTTAAAGCCTCATTCACAAATGCATATAGGGACCAACGAGCATTTGCTGCGAAAGACTCAGCAGGATTTCTGAGTCTTTCGCAGAAGGACTCTGCAAAGAGCTGCTTGCAGTAAATCCCCTACAAAGCAAGGAGAGGCTGATAGTGTCTGAAGCCATTCCCATGTAATATGTAATGTGTAGCTAATGTGTGTGCATGAAATGCTAGGTCCACCCTTCTCACATGCCAGCCTGACTTAGCTCACTCTGACTCACACAATGCCAACTGTCAATACAGTCACATTAGCTGCAGTGTTCTCACGCAGTACTAGCTTTTCCTAACAATAGCCTTGGCATTTCAGTGCCTGCCATGTCATTGACAACAGCTCCCAATGACCCAGTGGCCAGAGAAAGTTTTTTAGTAGCCATGGTGATTGGCATCCATGAATCATCCAGCCCTGTCATAATCCATACTAGGCACTCCATTAAGTGGTGGTATTATGCCATCCAACTGCATAGAGTCAGCATTTAAATGTTTGCAAAAAAAAAAACAAAAACAAAAAATATGTCTGTTACAGCAGGTGGAGACCTTCAGCCTAGGTTCAGACTGGATGTGGTGCGATGCAGTGTGATTTTCATGCTGTTTGGAGCGTGAATTTGCGGTGCGATCTGTGCTTGACAGCTGCGATTGTAATGCAATTTTAATAATCCATGGAGTTTAAAATTGCACTGCACTACACAAGCACAGGACCCTTTTAATTGCACCGCATAGATGTGGAACTACCTTCATAGAGAAAAAAAAAAATGTAATTTTGCTTGACATACAAATTTATACGTTCTGGAACAGATCTGAGCCGCATCACATTCACATCAGCGTGAACCAGGGCTTAAACAGTATGTTTTTATTTAAAAAAAAAAAAAAAAAACAACAACATTGTTTTTCTAAAATGACATTGGGAATATATTTCATGAAGTTATCTTTTAAATTAAAACCTTTTTTTCTGAAGCAAAAAGAAGTGTCAACAAGTGGTACATTCTATTCTCCAATTTAACACCCTCTATGGGAAGCTATTGATCTCTATACTGATTGAAATAGCAGCCTATTCTGAAATGACATAAGACAAGCAATTCATGAAACAGTGATGAGTTATAAGAATTTCAACTGCTTAATGTACCGAGCATTTTCTCACTTTTTAAAATTTAATAAAATTGATTTTTTTATAGCCATTGATATAGCACCTGCACAATCCACAATGCTTCACCTGTGACATTTAAAGCCAACCATATCTTCAACAAAGAGTGGCCATTAAATTCATGGTGCTGAAAATAGTTTTGTTTTTTTTTTTGTTTATAAACCATGTCCAGTGCAAATACAAAGCCTGTGCTTGAGCTAGACAATTAACAGGGATATTGTTTGCTTTCAAGATTGACATTAAGTTGATATTGGACTATCACTGTTATGGTGGCTGGACTTATGTTTATATTTATGAATTCATTTATTTTTATTATTTATCCTTGCATGTTTTGTGAATAATTAGCGCACTTTTTATTTGTACACTATTTTACCTTTTTTGTTTAGAGGTGCTGCTTATTATTTGATTTATTTTGCATTTTCTGTGGCGCTTCTTATATCAGCTACACAATTAACAGGGATACATTCACTATAAAAAAAAAAAAAGTCAGTCATTTTGGAGCTTGATGTGAACTGCGTATTTGTGTAAAATTGTACTTATCTTTGCATCTTGGATATCAAGATCCAAACTTGCTGACCTTACCACTTCAATGCTACTATACATGTACAATATAGCATACAAGTACTGCTACACACTGTATTCACACTTGGGTGTGAAGTAAATAAGACAGGCTTCAGATCGAAACCCTGTCCATCAGTCATGCCCCCCATGACATGTTTCACCCACATTGGGCTTACCTCTACGATTAAGCCCACTGTGGGTGAAACATGTCAATGGAGTGTGACAAACAGAAAGGGATTTGAGCTGAAGCCTGTCTTTCATTTACTTCACAC
The DNA here is from genome assembly GCF_062004578.1 of Staurois parvus. NCBI lineage: Eukaryota > Metazoa > Chordata > Amphibia > Anura > Ranidae > Staurois > Staurois parvus. The sequence continues at coordinate 6,933,170 of NW_028317894.1, read as the reverse complement.
TGCAGTTGAATACAGTGTGTGGTGGTACCTGTATCTTGGAGCGAGATGTGCTGTCTTTGCCAGCACTTTATTACATCGGCACCAGATGTTGCATCGCCGATCTGATATGCTATTAATCAGGGTAGATAGATATCTAGTTAATCAGGTTAAAAATGACACATGTCCATCTAGTTTAACATAAACAAAAATTAATAAAAAACCTCCATATACAGAACCCTATACCCAGAGCAGGAAGCCAAAAAGCTGCAAAGCATGGCCCAATTTGCACTAACAATGCGCCTTTATTCCCAAGGAGTATTGGCTACCTGTCCTCAAGGTATTTCTCTGATAAGTTATAGCAACATTTGTTAGGGTCATATTGTATGTTTCAGTCATTGTAAACAAACCAATGGAATCATAACCAGACACATTCCATACCTTCACATTCATGGTGAAATTTCTATAAACAGTCTGTGCTCCATAGAGGAATACATCTCCATCATTGGTAATACATCCATCCACGTAGCCCTTGGCATTGAGATAAGCACACATTGCTTCAGCTTCCCCTGCTGCTTGAACCCAAGGGACACCCAGGCAGTCCAACATGCGCAGACACTACAGACAGAAAGACAGACACAGTAAAAAGGCAGGTTGTATACCATAGTGGATCAGTCACTAATATTCTTGAATTAATTTGGCACACGTCAGCACTACCAAATCGCATATCATTGTTCGTAAAGAGCTACCTCTTTTTTGAAGCAAATAAATAAAATGCAGCTGCTGAGCGGTTTAAAAGCAGAGCTTAAGCAAGACAAGAAATAACAAAAATTAATGTCTTTTTTTGTATTTGTCTATGATTCAAAATGTATTTAAAAAGGCAGCTAGTGCAAAAAACTGTAAGGAAGGGAAAGTACTAGGAGCCAGATAGACTGCATGCACATGTGCCAACAGGGAACATGCAGACAGGAGAGAGCAGTGTGAGCACATTTGTAAACTGCTGTTGCTCCTCATATCTGTGGGCAGGGAGGTGACCAGGCTTTATTACCTAATGGGGAACTTCAGTGGGGAAAAAATTGCTAATAGGAATGTTTTCACTGAAAAAAACAGACTTCTGCTTCTTACCTGCCTGCCAGAAAGTGGTTAGATTGTACACTGTGCTGCACGTGTGCAAATCAGTGTACAATCTCAGCATGGCACAGGGATAAATTGCATTATCCTGGGACAACCTACTAAGATTTCTTAAGACACAATAACCAGAAGAAGATTGGGCAAAGATGTTAACAGCAACAATGGAGCTCGTGAAAGTTGCATCACTGAAGGAGATAACGGTTGCAAATTTGACTGACATACAGAGAAGTCTGGTCACCAACCTGGCTGTATAGTTCAGCAAAATGGTATAAATCTCAGGACTGAATAGACAGAAATGCAAATCCTTTGGCAGGTAGAACAGCTGCCACATACAGTATATATTTTGGCTATGCCTTTGTCTGTTTGCCGGGAGTTTAGATTTAAGTGACCTTAATTAAGTCTAGGCAGGCTAGATCACATGGAGGAGAGTTACTAAAACTGGTGCAGTCAGAATCTGATGCAGATGTGCATGGTAGCCTATCAATTTCTAACTTGGCTTGTTCAATTAGGCTTTGACAACAAAACCTGGAAGTGGATTAGTTTCTAAGCAGAGCTGACGCAGATTTTGCACACTCTAGTTCTAGTAAATCTCGCCTCCTGGTCTATTTCTGCTACAAGCTTTGGGGGCATTTAACAACTTCCCGTCTGGCCTATTGCAAAATGACAGCCAAACAGGACTTTCATAGTTTCAGGTGGATGTCATATCTGTGCTTTGGGCATGTTGCTAGCTGTGATTGGTCACAGTGATCACATGGTACAGCCAGGGCCAATCACAGCCCATCTGTACCATGCATTAGCTGTGGCCAATGGAAAAAATTAATTCAGTATATATTGTTGATTAGCTGTGGCCAATCACAGCTAATAACAATACATACTGAATTAATCTATTTCATTCAGTAAAATGCTTACTTATAGCAGTGAAACTCACTGCTGTAAGCAATCATAATGTGTAAAAGGAAAAAAAATCCTGATCACCTTCCAGAGTAGTACAATGTGACTATGGTAAAATTATATTACTATAGTAACAGTGTGTTAAAAAAAATCATTAAAAACGATGAAGAGAAAAAAATTCAGTGTCCCTGATCACCGCCACACCAGTTATATGATGATGACGCTGTACTGCATTGGTGACAGTATGGGGGAAAAAATACAAAACATTTTTTTTTAATTGCTTCATTTTCCAAAAACTTATGACAAAAAATTACAACTTCAAAAGATTCACCATGCCTCTTACGAAAATACCTTGGACTGTCTACTTTTCAAAAAGGGGTCATTTGGGGGGTATTTGTACTGTCCTGACATTTTTGAGCCTCAGGACTGATCGATTTTCAGATATATATCATAGTTTGTGGACTCTATAAAACATTCCTACAGACTAAACAAACATGGATTTGGGTTATTTTCACCAAAAAAATGCAGCAGAATACATTTTGCATTAATTTTATGAAGAACAAACAATTTATTTGCAAAATTATATATTAATTTTAATTTATTTGCAAAATTTTATAAAAGAAACGCAGAAAAACTCGTTTTTCCCCCCAAAATGTTTGGTCATTTGTTGTTTATTTAGCAAAAAAAAAAAACAATGGTGATTAAAACTCAGCTCCTTGCCTTGAAAGGGCTGGGACAGTGATACTAATGGGGGATTTTAACTACCTGGAAATTGACTGGAGTAATGGTACTGCAGGAATGGTTAAAGGGCAAACATTTATAAACCCAATGGTTCATGTGGGTACAGTGTTGCATGACAAAGCAATTGTCATTTAAAGTGTGACGATGAAATATGAAAATTGGCCTGGGCAGGAAGGGGGTGAAAGTGCTCAGTATTGAAGTGGTTAAAAGTCAGAGAATACAAAGTCTCCCTGTGAGGTAGATTGCAAATAAGATAAAAGGATGACTGAGGCACACACAGAAAATGCAGTCCTAACATATAATGAAGGACTGTGGCCACCCTGTGTACATATACTCACCAGCCACTTTATTAGGTACACCTGTTCAATTGCTTGGTAACACAAATTACTAATCAGCCAGCAACTCAAAGCATTTAGGCATCTAGATGTGGTAAGGACTTGCTGAAGTTCAAACCAAGCATCAGAATGGGGAAGAAAGGAGATTTAAGTGATTTGAATGTGGCATGGTTGTTGGTGCCAGACAAGCTGGTCTGAGCATTTAAAAAAACTGCTGATCTACTGGGATTTTCATGCACACCCATCTCTAGGGAAATAGAGACTCATCAGACCTGGCAACGGTTTTCCAATTTTCTACAGTCCAATTTTGGTGAGCCTGTGCTAACTGTAGCCTCTGTTTCCTTATCTTAACTGACAGGAGCGGCACCCGCTGTGGTCTTCTGCTGCTGTAGCCCATCTGCTTCAAAGTTCGATATGTTGTGCGTTCAGTGATGGTATTCTGCATACCCTGGTTCTGACAAGTGGTTATTTGAGTTACTGTTGCCTTTCTATCATCTCAAACCAGTCTGTTCATTCTCCTCGGACCTCAACAAGGCATTTTTTTAATCCACACAACTGCCGCTCGCTGGATATTTTCTCTTTTTCAGACCATTCTCTATAAACCGTAGAGTTGTTGTGTGATTGGCAGATTATCAGTTTGTGTTACCAAGCCATTGAACAGGTGAACCCAATAATGTCAAAGAACTAGCATCGAAATGCCTGTGCTGAATGAAAAATTAAATTTCAAGTTGTTGTACCTCCTTCAGCACAGACTTGAAATAAGAGCGTCCTGGTCTGGATGGAACTGGCTTCTTGGTCGCTCCATATCTCATTGCGTTCCTCTTGTTCATTGTGTTGGCTTTAACCTTTGGGGCTTCCCCTTCTGTCACAAAGACCAGCTTCACTCCCATTAAGTTCAAGGAAGAGAGACGGAAAAATAGATTCCTGTTGAAAAGGAAAAACCAAAAGGGAATGTCTATTTTGTTTCTCAGATCTACTCGGGAATGTATTCAAATCAGTGTAAATAAACCTGGAACATGTAAATTAAAAAAAAAAAAAGTTCAGTCTCTAAACAAAAACATATACATAAAGACAACACAATTTGCTATTTATCTATGCAGTCCCCACTTTCATCTTAGTATTAGTGCACGGTGACTGCACTTTAACACTCCTGTTACCATGTGCGCCTATCAGGTAGCTCAGATGATGCGCTTTCGGAGAGATGGGTAAAAAGGAAAGGTGTGGTGTCTCTCTATGTAAGAAGTGATCTCAAAGCGTGTGTGCGTGTGGACCTAGTTGATGGAGAGTGTGATGAGGCTGAAACATTATGGGTGGAACTGCACATGGGGGTGAGTACTACAAAGGTAATCATTGGAGTTTGTTATAGGCCACCCAGTAAGAATGAGGAGATGGAAACTCAGCTCCTTGCACAGATTGAAAGGGCTGGGACAGTGATACTAATGGGGGATTTTAACTACCCGGAAATTGACAGGAGTAATGGTACTGCAGGAACAGTTAAAGGGCAAACATTTATAAACCATCATTTATTATTACCATTATTATTAAGACAATTTTATGGTACAGTTTACAGAGGCTCCAACTAGAAATGATGCTCTGCTGGACCTGGTAATCTCAAACCATGCAGAGCTTATTACTAATGTTCATAAAAAAGAACATCTGGGTAGCAGTGACCATAACATGATTTCATTTAATTGTAGCACTACCCCCTTAGGAGTCGCTAGAGATTTGGGTCCCTTATAGTTCTGCACAGCCAGGCAACACGCATTTCCACATCAACTTCCATCCAGGAGACAGTAGCCAGTTCTTGAGCTTTGTTTTGAAGTTGTATTAGGGGTGTACAGGATGCCCAATGGAACTGTGAAACCAAGGACAACCTCCTGGAACTATATACAAGTTTTTATAGCAAAAACTAGTCTGGAGAGCTAGCCAGCATCTCCAGTTGTACCTCCCCAGACCCTGGATTCTTCTAATCCAGCCGGTCTGGGTGAATCCCTGAACAGGAGATCCAGTGGCTGTCGCATTAAGGTAAGACAGTATCGGGTAGTTGCCAATCTGGTTTCCCACCAGAGTGCTCTTTCCCCTATCTGGCCCAGGGGGGTGCAGGTCTACTCACTCAGTCCTTCTCCTGTGTTGCTGGTGGGTTGATGACTGCTACCAGGTCTTCTAGCAAGGCTGCTCCTCCACACAGGTGGTCCTCTCTCTTGGGGCCAGGGAGGTCCCTAGGCTTCCTCTTTCCAAGCTTCCTGCCTGGGAGGTGAGCCCCTCTCCACCCGAACTCTCCTGCTGCGGAGCAGGCTCAGTTACTCTTAAAGGCTGTCCTGGCCCCTTGCCAAGCCTCCTGTTGGGGATTGACCAAGATCTCTAAGAATACAGACCAGCCACTTCTCACCTCCGCCCAGTGCTTCTAGATCTTTCACCAAAGTTCCAGAGCAGGGGGAAGTGTCAGAAAGCTGGTCTGCAGAGCCTATCAGCCCTGATCAAAATTTAACCTCCCTCTGACTATTGCATAGGCTGCTAGTCAGCCTCTGACTAACAATCAGAGCTAGAGCTCCCCTTAGCTGACTAGGAGGGTGCTACATAATGTTAGCAGTAAACAACAAACACATACTGGAAATAAGAAAAAACATTTATCTTTAACCACTTGCCCTCCAGAAGATTTACCCCCCTTAATGACCAGATCATTGCTATTCAGCACTGCGCTATTTCAAATAGTAATTGCGTAGTCATGCAGTGCTGTACCCCACCCCCCCAAAAAAAATGTCCTTTTTTTCACACAAATAGAGCTTTCTTTTGGTGGTATTCGGTCACCAATGGGTTTTTCTATGATATACAGTGCAAACAGAAAGTATTCACAGCGCTTAACTTTTGCCACATTGTTATGTTACAGCCTTATTCCAAAATGGATTAAATAAATTTTTTTCCTCAACTTTCTACAAAAAATACCCCATAATAACAACGTGAAAGAAGTTGACTTTGAAATCTTTGCAATTTATTAAAAATGAAAAAGGAAAGAAAAAAAAAAAAAAAAAACACATGTACATAAGTATTCACAGCCTTTGCCATGACACTCAAAATTGAGCTCTGGTGCATCCTGTTCCCGCTGATCATCCTTGAGGAGATGTTTCCACAACTTGATTGGAGTCCACCTGTGGGAAATTCAGTTGATTGGACATGATTAGGAAAGGCATAAACCTGTCTATATAAGGTCCCACAGTTAACAGTGCATGTCAGAGCACAAAACAAGCCATGAAGTCCAAAGGAATTGTCCGTAGACCTCCGGGACAGGATTGTATCAAGGCACAGATCTGGGGAAGGGTACAGAAAAATTTCTGCAGCATTGAAGGTCCCGATGAGCACAGTGGCCTCCATCATCCGTAAAAGGAAGAAGTTTGGAACCACCAGGAATCTTCCTAAAGCGGGCTGCCTGGCCAAAATAAGCGATTGAGGGAGAAGGGCCTTAGCCAGGGAAGTAACCAAGCACCACATGTTCACTCTGAAAGAGCTCCAGCGTTTCTCTGTGGAGAGAGGAGAACCTTCCAGAAGAACAACCATCTCTGCAGCACTCCACCAATCAGGCCTGTATGGTAGAGTAGCCAGACAGAAGCCACTGCTCAGTAAAAGGCAAATGGCAGCCCGCCTGGAGTTTGCCAAAAGGCACCTGAGGGATTCTCAGACCATGAAAAACAAAACTCTCTGGTCTGATGAAACAAAGATTGAATTATTTGGCTTGAATGCCAAGCGTCACAGCGACACATTATGTAAATTTGTAACACAGGAGGTCTAGTGCTATATTTACTGCCCTCGAGCTGACGTTTACGGTGATACCTCACATGCATGGTGGAATCTCTGTTTGCATACCGCTATGAGACCGGCGCTTGTGTTTGCATATGGGCATGGGGATGGGGGTGAATTTTTTTTTTTAATTATTTTTACACTGCACCTTTTTTTTTTTTTTTTTTCTGATCACTTTTATTGTTATCACAGGAAATTAAAATATCCCCTGTGGGCGCATGCGCGGCCAGGATCGATGGCGGCCGCACTTTAAGTGAGCTCCGCTCATCCCCGGCCAGTAAAGACTCACCCGACAGCCGCTTCCACTCCTCTTCAGCTGTGGGTGAGTCCTACGTACCCCGCACCCGGCCCGGCACTTGAGGAGACTTGATGGGGAAGATAGGGCGCTGGAGGCCCCCCTCCCCGCAGTCACGTGACCCGCGGCCGTCGCCGCTCCGGCGGTTCCTCTCCAGGCCGCAATCCCCGGCCCCTAGTATGGCTGGGAGCCCAGGAAGAGATCGCGGCCCCCCGGTGGTCGCAGAGGGTACTGCACCCACGGATGTTCCAGCCTCTGCCCTGACACAATCACTGCTGGAGGACTATGAGCCCCAGCATGCTACTGGGGGGGTTGCGGAGCAGTCTGCATCAGGGAAGCATCCTCCCTCCATCCAGGCACCTCAGCAGGCCACCTCATCAGCTTCCCTCACATTGTCGGCGTTGGATGATAAGTTACAAAATTTTTTGCGCAACATTACTGCGTCCATATCCACGGAGGTGGGAAAGCTGGCCTTGGAGCTTAGAGGGGAAATTGCCCAGATTGGAGACCGCACGGACAGATTGGAAAACGAGTTTGATAATTTGGTACAATACGTCCACGTACTGGAAGAAGATAACGCTTACTTGAAGCACTCCATGTCCCAAATGCAGCTCCAGCAAGAGGACCTGGAAAACAGGGAACGGCGCCAAAATATCCGTATTCGCGGTATGTCCGAGTCTATTGCAGATGCACAGCTGCACCGTCATCTTCTGTCCTTCTTTACTGCCACTGCCCCCTTAGTTCCAGTAGCAGATTGGCGTATGGATAGGGCTCACCGCTCCTTGGGCCCAAAACCTGCTGAAGGCACCAGACCACGCGACGTTATTGTTCGCTTTCATTTTTTTCAAAGCAAAGAAGCTCTACTTTCTGCTGTTCGTCATAAATCATCGCTGGATTTTGAGGGTGACAGACTCCAACTCTTCTGCGACCTGTCCCCGATTACGCTGGCTAAGCGACGAGACCTGAAGCCGATTACCATGCACCTTCAACAACACCATGTCCCTTACCGTTGGGGGTTTCCCTTTCGGTTGGTCGTAAATAGGGACAATACCCAAGTTGTGCTCCGTGATCTTCATGAGGCGGACTCCTTCCTAAAACGCCTGGGACTTCCGCCTCTGTCAGAGGATGGGTCCTCTCTGCCACCAACTCCGTCTCGTCCGTCCGCCACCCCCAGCGGGATTTGGACCCCGGTTCGCAGAGGTCGGAAGAGACCTTTACGTACCCCACAACGTCCGCGCCATCCTCGGTCAACTGATCCACCTGCTTGACGAATCTCTGGGGCTACCTTCTGGATCTGGTGATGAACCTTTTCCTCCTGGGTTTTTGGTTCTCTCTTGCACTTTTTTTTTTCTTTTCTTCTCTACATAATTTTCCCACGGGTTTCCCTTATCTGTCCGGCCAAATTGTGTTGGGTGCTTTTTTCATTTTTGATTACTTTTTCTTTGCTGGCCGGGTTTGACGTCCTCTCCGATGTTCTGGTTGTCGTGCTGCTCCCGATTTTGTCTAGCCATAGGCCTAGACGACTTGGGTCACATTGTTGCTCCCGAGTTTATATCCTTGCGGATACTTATTTCTCCGTTTTTTGTTCTTTACACTATTGCCTTGCAAAGTATTGTGTTCAACTGTTTGATGTTTTTTGTTTTTTACTGTATTACAATCGATGGTATTCCATTCATTTTTCATGCTATTACATGTAAAACCGTTGTCGTTATTTTATAATGGCTTTGCGGTTTCTGTCATATAACGTCAAGGGCCTCAACTCCATTCAAAAACGGTGGATGGCTTTGAAGGAATTCCGATCCTCAGGAGCAGACATTTTTGTCCAAGAGACCAATTTCAAATCGACTGGCTCTTTCCGTTTTGCCTCGAGATTTTTTTCCCAAGCGTACTCGGCCTTTGATCCCTCTGGGAAGGCCGGGGTGGCAATCCTTATTGGGTCACACTGCTCCCTTCGGGTTGTTTCCTCCAAAGTTGACCGTCAGGGTCGTTATATTATTTTAGAGTGTATGCTTGGCGAGACTCCCCTTGTTCTGTTGAATTTATATGCTCCCAATACAGGTCAACTGCAATTCCTGTCCCAAACGCTCGCTAATCTGGATTCCATTACTACCTCACAGGTGATTGTAGGGGGTGATTTCAATCTGATTGTTTCCCCTCATAAAGATAGGAAGGTGCTTTTTGAATCCACCCCCTCGAAGCGGCAATGCTCCTCTTCAAAATCGTTTCGTAAATTGATTAGGGAGCATAGTCTCTTTGACGCTTGGCGGATTAAACACCCTCTTCATAAACAATTTACATTTTACTCCAACCCTCACCGTAGCTATTCGCGCCTAGATCATTTTTTCATCTCTGCCCCTTTGCTCCCACTTCTGGTTTCCTCTGAAATCAATCCCATCACTTGGTCTGACCATGCTTCTTTGACCTTAAATCTTTTTTTTCCCCCTGCTGTGTCCAAACCGTGTCACTGGCGCCTTAATGAGACATTTCTTTCCACAGATCATCTTAGAGATGAACTGTCACGGGGACTCGATTCATATTTCACTCTTAATGTCGGTTCCGTAGCTTCTTCTTCATCTCTGTGGGAGGCCCACAAGGCGGTTTTTCGTGGACTTTGTATTTCCATGGGTTCTCGTTTAAAAAAGTCCTCGGCGAGTGCTAGGGCCTCTCTCATACAACAGCTCTTGGTGGCGGAACGTCGGTTACTGAATAGGCCATCTATTTCGGGGCTTCAGAGGGTGGCATCTCTACGTGCCCAAATTAAAGCTTTTGACTCCAGTAAGACTGCACAGTCTCTCCTTTGGGTTAAACAGAAATTTTACGAATTTTCTAACAATCCACACCGTATGTTAGTCAACCGTCTCAAAACTCAGTCCCCTTCTACGATGCCCGATCTTCTAATACAGCCAGATGGAAGCCCTACTTATGACCCTCGGGCCATGGCAACACTTTTTGGCTCATTTTATGGGAAATTATATAATTGTCTGACCCCGGACCTTCACCCGTCTCTCACACAGTCATCATTTGACAATTTTTTTGATCCCTTGTCACTTCCGAGAGTAACATCCTCAGACATGGACGCCCTTAATGCAGACATTACACTAGAGGAATTATTGGACACAATCAAACACCTCCCTTCTCGTAAAGCCCCGGGACCGGACGGATTGCCTTACTCCTACTATAAATCTTTTATTGGTATTTTGGCCCCGCATCTTCTCTCCCTTTACCGAGATCTTTTTAAGGGAATCATACCCCAGACTGACTTCTCCCGTGCATATATCTCGGTTATCCCTAAGCCTGATAAGGATCACTCTATCGTAGATAACTATCGCCCTACTGCCCTACTTAATTCCGATTATAAGATTTTTACTAAAATCTTGGCCAATCGACTCTCCGGTATTATCTCCAAGCTCATACACAGGGATCAGGTGGGCTTTGTACCTGCCAGACAGGCTGCAGATAACACCAGGAGATCTATTGATCTGGTTGATTTGGTCAATCGTTCCTCTACCCCTGCTGTGTTATTGAGTCTGGATGCTCAAAAAGCCTTTGACCGTTTAAGCTGGCCCTATATGTTCATGGTTTTGGAGAGATTTGGTTTTAGGGGTTCATTTGTAGCAGCTTTGAAGGCCCTTTATTCATCCCCTTTTTCACAGGTCAGATTAGCCTCCTTTCTCTCACCACCCTTTCAGATGTCAAATGGCACTCGTCAGGGCTGTCCACTCTCTCCCCTGCTGTTCATTCTCTGCCTGGAGCCATTGGCTATCGCCATCAGGTCGGATCCGGATATCCGGGGAATACAATCCCATTCTCGTGAGTACAAATTATCGTTATTTGCAGATGACATTCTCCTTACACTTACGAGTCCCCACACCTCTTTACCGATTTTGCACAAAACTTTGAAACAATTTGGGGCTTTATCAGGCTATAAGGTCAACACGTCCAAAACTGAGGCACTTCCAATACATGTTTCTCCTGACGTTCTTTCCTCCCTTCAGGCAGCCTTTTCCTACCGATGGTGCACCCACTCTTTAAAGTATTTAGGTACCAACCTCACCTCCTCTTACCAATCCATATATGAGGCCAATTTTCCCCCACTGTTTGTAGCAATTTCTCCCTCTCTGAAACACTGGGATACCTTGCCCATTTCCTTCCTCGGTCGTATTAATGTCCTAAAAATGACCGTGCTACCCAAACTTTTATATCTGTTTGCAACTCTGCCCGTACCCGTTCCTATGTCCAAGCTCCACTCCCTTCAGAAATCTTTCTTACACTTTATTTGGCACAACAGGCGGCACAGGATTGCTCGTTCGGTTCTGCTTTCTCCACGTTCTAGGGGAGGCTTGGGAGCGCCGGATATAATAACATACTACTTTGCAACCCACCTTCGCTTTCTCATGTCATGGTCCACCCACTACCCTCCCAATACATGGACTGAGATTGAGTCTTTGCAATTGTCCCCTGTTCATCCGTGTTCCCTTCTCTGGTCGACCTCAGCAGTGGAAGTCCTTTCTTTTCGACACTTATTCCTAGGTCCCATGCTTTTCTCATTGAATGTTTGGCAGAAATGTAAGGCTAAATTCACATTGGCCTCTGATTGCTCCCCACTGACAAATATCCTTTATAACCCTAATCTTCCAGACAATATGGCCAAGTCCCGGATGTCTCTCTGGGTAGGATCTAACCTTTTTCAACTACGTCACTTGGTACACCCGGTGACTCGTAAGTTGCATTCATTCTCGGATCTCCAGAGGAAAGCCTCTCTACCCTCTCGCCATCTGTATATATACCTTCAAATACGCCACTTTTTCTCTACTCTATCTCCCTCATTGAGCTTAGGGAAACCTACCCCCTTTGAACGTCTATGTATGGAAGGTCCCCACCAAAGGGGTATTGTCTCTAGCACCTATAAAGTTCTTATGGAGGCCCCCCCTTTGTCCAATGACGCTCACCTCTATATGCGTAGATGGACTCAATTTATACAACGTGATATTGACTTATTGTCATGGAAGAAAATATGGGACAATGCATCTAAATCCTCTATTTGTGTGGTTTTTAAGGAAAATATATACAAGATTATGATGTTGTGGTACAAAACACCAGAAGTTATTGTTTATGTTTATAATCCGAGTGCTTCTCCTGCTTGCTGGCGCTGTAGTAGAGCTTCTGGCTCTCTTTATCATATTTTTTGGACCTGCAGCTCCATTGCTCCTTTTTGGGAAGAGGTTCGCTCCTTGTTGCAATCGTTGTTGCATGTTTCTCTCCCATTTGACCCATTGCATTTTTTGCTGGGCTTGCCATTCCCGGGTCTACCTAAACTAGCCAGAAAACTTGCTGCACATGTGCTAACAGCGGCCAGGAGAAGTATTTCTATGTGTTGGTTATCCTCTACTCCACCTTCATTGCCAACTTTGTATAAACTTATTGCCGATGTAAGACAGATGAAGTGTTTGATTGCTTCACATAGTGGTTTGTTTGCTGTATTTGAGATGATCTGGCTCCCGTGGGATAATTTCTCTTCCTCTATGCTGGCCTGAAATGTAAGACCCTGATTATTAACGCACTGTTAATATATGACTCTATTGGTCTTGACTAAATGTAATCCTTGCCATCGATGTACTTCTCTGTTTTGCTTGTCTTTTTTGTTTTTCTCTCCTTGTTTTCTGTAACATATGATTTCTTTGAAAACCAATAAAAATTGTTAATATAAAAAAAAAAAAAAAAATATCCCCTGTGACAGGTATTCTTTTCTGAAAAATCTGGGGTCTATTAGACTCTAGATCTCTCCTCTGCCCTTAAAGCATCTGATCACACAAAGATCGGTGTGTTAAGATGCTTTCCCAATTTTAAAATGGCGCTTTTTATATCTGGCGAAACAGAAATGATGAAATACTTGTAGCTTCCGGTCTCTTAGATCATAGAGATGATTGGAGGCATTCCAGTCTCCGATCAGCTCTATTGTTAGCCAGTGAAACTGCCGGCTGCATTTTTTGGTTCCCCGCTAGGACAGAAGAACCCAAGAAAACCTTGGAAGGAGGTGGGAGGGGTGGGGGAGTCACTTCCTACTACTTGTAAAATTAGCGGCTAGGATTGATTTTACATGAAAGTCGACCGCCAGCTGCAAAAAACGATACCAGGATGATGCTTGTAGCTGCAGGCATCATCCCAGTATAACCACTCAAAGTGAAGTACCAGTATGTTGCTGGTGCATGTTCGGCATATGTAACAGCAGAGAACATGGGCATATGATGAAATCAGGTCTGTGGACAATATGACCACAATTCATTCTTTTTTTTTTTTTTAATGCCCATGTTGAGGGTTACGCCCACAAAAGTTTCAAATTCAGGAACTGTAACAGGTTTCCATGTGAATGGTCTGGCAAGAGCTGAATTTGGGTGGGCAGCGATGTATTGTGCATATAAATTGCTTTGGCCCACAATCAATTGATACAAATCTTCCGTGAAAAACAGCAGAGGGGCTAAACGCTAGCGCTGGCAGCAAACTGGGCTGATCCTGCTAACAATACATTTTTGGGGACACTATACAAAGGAGGCACTAGTATAGTTCTGTTCGTGATCAATATATTGATCTGTACAAACACTATACTAGTAATGGCGGTGATCAGCAACCTATAGTGTGAGCGCGATAATGTGTGGGTGACAGTTTTTGTTATTCTCTCCCTGGGCAGCATGGTGGAGGGGGACGCTTTGCCCAGAGCCGCCGCATTGTTGTCTGACAGGTGGCAAGTAGTTTAAAAAAAAAAAAAAATTATATGCAAACAGAATTTCTCTCAATTTTTTTTAAATTTCTTTTACAATTTGTTTTTCAATACTTCCTAGTTTTTTACTCGTCAGAGTAATGCAATGTTACCATAGTAGCATTGTACTACTCTGGGGTGATCGTGGATTTTTTTTTTGTTTGTTTTCTACGCTTTGCATTGCATGAGCAATTGCTTATGATAGTTCAACATAATAGTGATCTGTGTTTGGCTCTAGCTTGTCACATGGTAAAGGGTGCTGCGATTGGCCCCATGTGTCATGTGAGAGCTGGGGACCAAACATAGCTCTCCAGGAAAAGAAGCAAAGCTTTTATGAATCAGATTCATGCAAGCTTTGTTGTCATTACGATCACATGATCTCTGGATCCCGATTACCGGGATTCTCATTTTGCTGAGTCCAGTGGCAGTGCCCCATTGTGTTAACAAACGACCAGCAATGTGCAGGTACGTCGCTGGTCCTGTTGCTGCTGCCAGAGAGCAAATTTTCTAAGTCTGAGGGCTGCTCGCCAAGACAAACTGGAAGGCAATCTTGACATTAATCAACACAGAACAGAAAAGGTAATTCTTCAAAAAGACCGTATGTAAACACACTGCAAAATATATTCCCACGGGCAATAAGCTTAAAGGGCTGAAATTAAAACCTATGTGGCTCATGGCCTAAGTTAAAAAAAAAGCTACAAATAATCAGAAAAGAGCTTTTAAAAAAAATATAAAAATGAAGGAACACTATCATCATCTAATTCTTACAAGGAATATAAACAGAATATGTAAAAGGGAAAGCATGCCCACAAAAATTGAAAACGAATGACAGATTGCAAAAGATAGCAGAACAAACCACCCAAAATTCTTCGACTATATTAATAGTAAAAAGGTCCGGTCTGAGCATGTAGGCATCTAAAAGGGGGTGACTGGGGACAAAGAGAAGGAAAATTTATTAAATACCTTCTTCAGCTCTGTGTATACAAAGGAGCATGGAGGAGCTCTTGTCCATAATGGGCATGGTATTGACACAGCCCCAAAAGATCCAATATGGCTCACAACTGATATGATCCAGAAATATTTTGACAGAAAAAAAGTGAATAAAGCACCTGGACCAGATGGCATACACCCACGGATCCTAAAAGAATTGAGGTCTGTCATTTCTAATATTTAGAGACTCTTTAATGACTAGCATAGTGCCATTACATTGGCGTAAGGCCACTGTCGTGCCTATATTTAAAAAGCGATCAAAGTCTTTACCAATTACCTACAGACATGTCAGTAACTTCTATAGTTAGAAATATGCTGGAGATTTTAATTAAAAGACCACAGACAAGTTCTTGCTAGAAAACAATATTTTAAGCAACAGCAGCATAGATTCATGAAAGACAGACATTGTCAAACAAACCTGATTTCTTTTTGAGGAGTTGAGCAAAACTTTGGACAAAGGAGTGGCTGTGGATATAACCTACTTGGATTTTGCAAAAGCGTTTGACACAGTTCCCCACACATGGCTAATGTGTAAGGTAAAGAAAGTCTACAGGATTGGAAAAAATCAGCAGAAATAGATAAAAAAAAAAAAACTGGCCAAAAGATCGTATTCAGAGAGTAGTGGTTAATGATACTCTGAATGGTCTAGGATTGTTAGTGGTGTACCCCAAGGTTCAGCGTTGGGACCCTTACTTTTTAAAAGTACAAATCCCATTTCAGTGTTTCCAGATGACACCAAGCTCTGCAGTGGAATAACGTCCTTACAGAATGTCTCCAACTTACAAGCCGACCTCAATGCACTGTTTAATTGGGCAACTATGTGGAAAATGAGGTTTAATGTTGATAAATGTAAGGTTCTGCACTTGGGGGCTAAGAATATGCATGCATCATACATACTAGGGGGGGGGGTACAACTGGGGGAACCAATGATGGGGAAGGATCTGGGAGTTATGGTAAATCACAAGCTTAATAATAGCATGCAATGCCAAGCTGCGGTTTCCAAAGTAGACTCCAGAAAGAGAGAAATCATATTACCCCGGTACAGATCATTAGTAATACCTCATCTGGAATATGCAATTCAGTTTTGGATACCAATTCACAAAAAAGGATATCGAGGAACTAGAGAAAGTGTAAAGAAAAGCAACCAAACTGATAAGAGGCATGGAGGAGCTCAGCTATGAGGAAAGATTAGAGGAATTGATTTTATTCTCCATTGAGAAGCAGATTAAGGGGAGGGGGGAATATGATCAGCATGTATAAATACAAAAGGTGGGTCCACATAGTTAACTTGGTGTTGAGTTATTCACTTTAAAGTCATCACAGAGGACAAGGGGGCACTCTTTGCATCCGTGGGAAAAGAGATTTAATCTCCAAATATGGAAAGGCTTCTTTACTGTAAGAGCTGTGAAAATGTGGAATAGACTCCCTCAAGAGTTGGTACTGGCCAGTTCATTGGTACTGGCCAGTTCAGTAGATTTTTTTTTTTTTTTTTAAAGCAAAGTCCTGGATTCTTTCCTGAATGCACATAATATAACTGGTTACTAACATTTATAGGGAAATTTGATCCAGGGAATTTCCTATTGCCTCTCAGGGGATCAGGAAGGAATTATTTCCCCTGCTGGAGCAAATTGGATTATGCTTTGCTGGGTTTTTTGCCTTTCTCTGCATCAACTGTGGGTATAGAATTTTTTTCCTTTTATTGCTTGAGCTAGATGGACTTTTTTCAGCCAGAATAACTATGTAACTATGATGATGTCATCTCAGTGGACAGATTCATGACAACCTTGCCTCAGAGGAAGTGGACTGTGACACTGACCATCAAGTAACCTGGAAGACTGGAGGACATCTTGTGGCAGAAAATTTTTTCTTTTTAAACACTAAATTGTGCAATTTTGGCCTGAAGAACACTTATAACTCTATAAAAACAGTATACATTGTTATAAAACAGAGTGTCTGTAGAATAAAATATGGTCATTTAAACATTTTTAGGTCGTATTGTTTTTTGTAGTGTTTATACTCATTTTAATGCACACATACACAATATTTTCCTAATTTTCTGCAAAATATAAAAAAAGGAGATTGTATCAAGTACCAAGTATGTTGGGACCAACAAATCTGTGAACCTGCAAAACATATGTACATGCGTTCTAGGTTTACATTTATTGTTAATTTTACTGATTCTAATGGTTAGTTTTCTCTCACTTTAAAAGAAGTGTGGGAATTTAATAACATAAAACATACAAACAATCATATGTACCTAGTTGGATGCATCATCAATCCAAGCTGCATCTATTCCTTGCTGACTCAAAGACCAAGAACTGAGTGATCAAGCACCACTGATTGTTCAGTTCTTGGTCTTCAGTCTGCAGAGAGCTGGTGACTGTCATTTACAGACTATCTGCTCTACCCCTACAGCTTTCACTGGAGCGCTGGACTGTGGAGAGGGCTGAGAGTGGCTGGCTCAGTTTCCCAGTGACTTGTTGAGAGGCTGAGCCAACTGCTAGTCCAGCCTTCTGGGTGGATCCTGACTGTAAATTGACGTCACCCGACAGCTGACTTTAACTCGCTGTCAGTTAAAAACGGGTCATAGCAGTTCAGAACTAAATGCACTCCTATGACCCATAGGAGAAGAGCCAAAAGGGCTATACTTCTCCTTTGAAATAATACAGTTTCACCAAGTTGGTCCAAATGAACTATTACCTTCACTAACCTGCTGTGAGCACTGTATATAGAATCAGCATCAGGTCTAACAGTGAGAGTGCCAGCACATGCTTGCGTGATCTCTATAGCTTGAGATAATCTCATTTTGGCAAGTGGCTTGCTTGTTTCCTAAGGGGCACCTTTTGAGCACGGAAGCACTTTATATGAAGTTTTTCAGCACAGAGCACCTTTTCCACGATTTACTTTGGGACTTTTATTTATTTATTTATATTTTGAATTTGAATTTTTAGTTATGTATTGATTTATTTACATTTGTTCATGCTCACATTGAAGTTATATATTTGTATACGAATTGTGGGAATATTGTTTTATTTAATAATTATATAGGCACATGTTATTGGCTTCACAGCCAATCAGAGGAAGCCTTGTACTCATTTAGAAAATTCAAAACTTACTGTGAATAGCTGAGCGGCAATCATCCCGACTCAATTTTATATTCAAATATTATTTATTGAAAAAATTTTCAGACATACAGAAGAGAAAAACATGGTAAATCTTGAATGCGAGAATAAAGAATTCACTTGGGTAATTATATGACATACAGAGAATAAACAGGTGTGAAGGATCCCCACCAATAGGCCAGGGATATTTAGGTTTCAGATGTTTACATGAGAGGTATGCTCAATGTTCAGTGAACCATTCTCACGGTCATAAAAAAATGATAATTAGGGAAAAGATGGAAATTGGGAAAGGGGAAGGAAACAAGAAAGGAAGGCACATGGGAATACTCTATTCATAAATTTGAACGGGTCGTATTAGTAATCAGTTTACGGAACAGTTTGGATTTTTCAGCCATCGAGACCATTGGGCTGTAAATTTGTGGAAAGCGGAGTTGTGTAAGGCTATTCTTTTTTCCATTTCACAATGGAGATTAAGGTCTTGAAAGAGGCGAGACAGAGGGGGAGTAGTGTTAGAGCGCCATAATATGGTAATATTGGTTTTTGCAGCTGCTAAAGTATGTAGGATGATGGTCCTTGAGTTTATAGGGAATTATCTATGCCAATGTGTAGGAGAGCCAAAGCAGAGTTTGGAGTAATTGGCGTATCTGTAATGGAGGATAATATCTGAAAAACTTTGTTCCAGTAAGACTTAATTGACTTACAGTTCCAAAGTATATGGAGGAGTGAACCAGACTCTCCACAGTGTCTCCAGCAAGCTCGCGAGTGTTGTGGATAAAATACTGATAACTTAACAGGAGTCATATACCATTCGTGTAGGATTTTTAAGTATGTTTCCCAGTGGGAAGAACATTTTGAGGCCTTGTAAGTAATAGTGAATGTTTTTTCCCACACAGTTAGGGAAACGGATTGGTGCAAATTTTTCTCCCAATTAGTTAAGGAAGACGTATACGTTGCAAATTGCTTTTCGAGTATAAGAGTGTAGAATGTGGAAATTCCTTTCTTTGGGTAGGTAGTTCTATGTAAGAAATGATGAGCCGTTGCAGGGATTTCTATGTTATGTGAAAGTTTGGTTTTGTAGAGTGCATGGACTATGCGCATGTAGGTAAATTGTTCAGTGTCAGGGAGGTGGAATTTACTTTGGGTGATGGAGAAGGAGTCTAATGTGTCTGAGGTATATATGTCTTGAATATGAAGTATGCCAGAGGTCGTCCATGTCGTTAGGTTTAAGTGGGGAATGATGTGATGGAGGGATGATAGTGGGGTAGGAACTTGTACATTGTGGTTCCCCGATTTGTTATAGTCTATAAAGTCGTACCAGGCTGTTAAGGAGGCGCGGATACATGGATGTTTGTGGGGTATTCGATTTTGAGCCATGCGAGGTAGAAACATCATGTCCGTTAAAGCGTGTGGATGGTATAAAGATGTTTCCATGGTAGACCATATTTTTTCAGGGGAGGGATGCCACCAGAAGAAGAGCTGGTCTAGTAGAACAGCTTGGTAGTAGGATTTCATGTGTGGGAGACCTGCTCCTCCTCTGAGGGTAGGGCGTATTAGTAGATTTGTGTCGCATCTGGATTTTTTTGAATTCCATAGGAACTTGTTTAATATCGCCTGGAGTTTGGTGAAAAAAAGAGTAGGGGACAGGAATAGGTAGTGTTTGAAAAATGTATAATATTTTAGGAAGTATACACATTTTTAGGGTTGCTATTCTACCTAGTGGAGAACTACATAACTGACCTAATATCCAAGTACCGCCCAGCACGCACACTCCGCTCCTCACAAGACCTCCTTCTCTCTAGTTCCCTGGTCTCCTCCTCCCATGCCCGCCTGCAGGACTTCTCCAGGGTGTCACCCATCCTCTGGAACTCCCTGCCCCAACCCATCAGATTATCACCTACTCTCCTCTCCTTTAGGCGCACCCTGAAAACCCATCTCTTCAGGGAAGCCTACCCCACCCCCTGCTAACTTGCCGACCTCCTCCACTCTCCCTACCACTCCATCCCCCACAGCTATCTCCTCCTGTGCCACCACTCCCTCCCTCCTAGATTGTAAGCTCGAAAGAGCAGGGCCCTCGATCCCCTCATGTATTGCATTGTATTGGTATTGTTCTGTCACATGTTCTGTCCCCCTCTGTAATGTACAGCGCTGAGCGAACTATTGGCGGTTTATAAATACTGTATAATAATAATAATAATAATAGTGTCGATAGAGTAGCAGTACGAAGGCTTTTGAGATCCTGTGGGATAGTTTCAAGAAGCGGTCTATAATTAGATGTGTAGAGTTGGTTAGTATTAGCGGTGAGTTTAATTCCCTAATATGGGATGCTGTGATTTTCCCAGGTAAAAGGGAACTGCTTAGAAAGTAAGTCCTGGGTTATGGGTGGTGTGTACAGGTTTAATATTGATGATTTGGGTTCATTAAGTTTATAGTACGAAACCTCTGCGTAATCACTAATATGTGCACGTATCGTCTTAAGAGATTTGTGTGGGTTTGTGACTATGAGTATGATGTCGTCTGCAAAGAGACTGATTTTATGTTCGGTACTATGATATTTGACTCCCGTGAACTCTGGGTCATTTCTGAGCTTAGTCGCTAGTGGTTCTATTAGTAAGGCGAAGATTAAGGGGGATAGGGGGCACCCTTGTCTGGTTCCATTTGATATGGAGAAGGGTTGTGAGAGCGTGCCATTAGTTAATACTCTAGCAGAGGGTTGAGAGTAAAGAGCAAAAATCGCCGATAGTAGCCAGCCAGTAATGCCAAATTTTTGTAGTGTAAGTGCCATGAATTGCCAATGAATTCTGTCGAAAGCCTTTTCCGCATCTAATGATAAGAGGAGAGAAGGACGTTTATCAGTTTCTAGGTGGTGCAGAAGAGATATTATTCGCCTAGTAGCATCTGGGGCCTGTCTACCATGTATGAAACCCACTTGATCCGGATGTATCAACGCAGGTAGATAAGGGAGTAATCTTTGGGCAATCACTTTGGCGTATATTTTTATGTCCGTATTGATTAACGAGATTGGTCTGTAATTTTGAGTAGATTGTGGGTCTTTACCCGGTTTTGGAATAGTAGTGATTATCGACTGCAACATGTCGGAAGGGAATTTACCGGTAGAAGCTGCGTGGTTATAAAGGGCAGATAAGTGTGATTTAAGGTCGGATGCAAACGTTTTATAGAATTCATTAGTGAATCCATCATTCCCTGGGGATTTATTTAAGGGTAGAGTAGAGATAACTTTTTTATTTTCTATTGATGAGATTGGCGCCGATAAAGATTCAAGTTGAGAGGGGGAGATGTGGGAAAGCTTGGAGTTATGCAGGAAGCTTTCAATGGTAGGAGTCGTAGCTTGGGTTGTATTAGGGTCATCTTTTATATTATATAGCTTTTGATAATATGTAGCAAAAGCATTGGCTATATCTTGCGGGTTCGAAAGAGGTGAACGCGTGGTTGGATGTTGTATCATAGATATTTTGGTCTTAAGTCGTTTATGTTTAATGATCTTAGCGAGAAGAGAACTTGCTTTATTTCCTAGTGCATAAAATTTGGTCTTCGTTTTTTGGAGATTGGTGTCATATGAATGGAGTAATAGGGTACGTAACTTATTTCTTTCTTGATTTAGTGTCGCGGAGATGGAGGGGTTAGGGTTTTTTTTGTTGAGTTCTTCATTTAGGTTAATGGAGGTTAGGAGTTGGTCGATTTGTTGGGACCTCTGTCTTTTTATACGCGAATTTAATTGTATGAGGATACCTCTCATGTATGCTTTGTATGTTTGCCAGAGTGTGGTGATTGAGATATCCGGTGTGGTGTTAGTAGCAAAAAATTAATTATGTGCTTCCAAGATATGCTTCCGATTGTCCGGGAATGAAAGGAGTGAGGAACTGAGTCTCCAAATCGTCAGGAGCGCCGAACGTCGATCATCATCTAAGGATAAACTGATTGGTGCGTGATCTGACCAAGATATAGTGCCAATGTTCGATGAGGTCACTTGTTGCAATGTCCATTTATCTGTAATAAACATATCTATCCTCGAGTAGGAAAGATGTGCGGGGGAGTAGTAAGTGTAGTCTCTCTCGGAGCCATGGTGGCATCTCCATATGTCTTATAGGTCATGGTCGTGTAGAAATCGATTAAAAGGTATATTTATTAGTTTTCTTCTTGGATGATGAATCCACAAGTGGGTTGCTCATAACGTTGAGGTCTCCGCCAATTATGAGTCTGCCTTGTTTATGGGTAGAGATGGTCTTGTAGAGTTTCCGATAAAATTGCAATTGGTTGTTATTCGGGCCATATACATTCACCAATGTATGGGTTATGTCATTGATCTGACAAATAAGGATGTGAAAGCGCCCAAGTGGATCGGCTATTTTTAAGATGAGGCGGAAAGGGAGAGAGTCGCTGATGGCTGTGATGACTCCATTTTTCTTCTTGGGGTTGGTAGACATAAAAATTTGTGAAAAGTGGTGGAGGTGTAGTTTAGGCTCTTTTCCAGTGGCAAAATGGGATTCCTGTATGAAAAAAATGTCGGCTTGGGATTTCCTGGTTTCTTTAAAGAGTAGTGATCTCTTAAATGGGGAGTTTAGGCCTCTAACGTTGAGAGATGATATGTTAATCATTGGTAATGAAATATTCGTTGATAGTACAGTGTCGGGTTGCTGTTTAAGAGAGACAAGACTCGGTAATCTCCTAGAAATAGGGAATGGTTGTGTTCTTGTGGTACCAGTGTGGCTCGGATGGAGGTTGTAGGGTTATTGTGCCATGTGGACTGTAGGAATGCACGAGTAGAAGTAATGAGGAGTGTTCGATAGTGCCTTAGAAGAAGGGGGGTGGAGACAAACAGGGTAGTAAAAACATTCCCGCAGAAAAAGCAGGTAGGCCGAGTAGCCAACTTCGCTACTTTAGAACTGAGGGGTATTGATGGGCTTTGACCCCGGGGAGGGTCATGCCAACAAAAAACATGTAGAACAAACATCTTCAAATAAGGGCCGATCGCCAGACATTTGGACATTTAGAATAGGTCCCTAGGGGGGCAGGACATATGTCTGCACCTGGAATGCTTCATGAAACCGCTCATGTTGCTTCCATATGTTGGGCTGAGTTAGGAGTAGTGTCTTGTGTATCTGCAGGGATGATGTTCCAGGTTTTAAGCAGATCAATGTTTGCTTCCAGGTTCTTAACGGTAAATATTCTGCCTTGTCGTCGCACTATTAGTTTAGTTGGAAAGCCCCATTGGTAGGCTATACCATGATTTCTGAGGGCCTTTGTGATGGAAATCATTTTCTTCCTATTGAGGAGCGTAGCTTTGGAAAGGTCCGCATAGAGGCGGAGATTTGCGTGCGATGGCGGGAGAGGTGGCATGTTTCTGACCGCCGTCATAATTTTTTCCTTTACGTGGTAAAAGTGTACTCTAATTAGTACATCTCTTGGGATTGAAGCTGACAAAAATGTTGGTTTGGGCAAGCGGTGGGCCCGGTCAGTCGCAAGCTCTATGTCCGGAAGTGCTGGGAGAAGTATTTTAACGTATTGCGCAAGCTCTATGTCCGGAAGTGCTGGGAGAAGTATTTTAACGTATTGTTGTATGTAGGGAAGCAGATTCTCATTCGTTACAGATTCAGGGAACCCTCTAATTTTGATGTTATTGCGTCGCGAGCGGTCCTCTAAGTCGGCCAGTTTTAGGTTGATTTGTTCGATGTCGGACGCATAATCCGCGTGCGCGTCAATCAAATCATTGTGTGCTGTTATTATGTCACCCAAGCTGTTTTCAATATGGTTTATTCTGCGTTCTTGGTGTTGTACTACATTAGATATTTGGTTTAAGGATGTGAATACGTCATTTAGCAGGGATTGGCGCAGGGACGTCAGCATGTGTTTCATCGTCACCTCTGTGAGCGGTTGATCGGCTGCAGGAAATGCGGCTATGTCAGGGAGGTCTGCATTAGGGAGTGGAGGCAGGAGAGTTATGGCTTGATATGGAGGGTCCGGGTCATGGTCCAGACGAGGTCTGGATTTGGCAGGGCTGCTGGTAGTGGGGGACAGGGGGGGTGATAACTCACCAGGGTCCCCTGGATACAGCGATGCCTGGAGCCTCGGGTCCCTGTGCTGGGCTCTGTAGTCCTCCTCCTCATGCCTGCCATCTCCCTCCACTGTGCTGTTGCGGCCGCCATCTTGGCTTCCCAGAGCAGGGAAGAATTTAGTAAGTTTCCCGGGGTGATCCGGGGCTCTGCGCCTGCGGGGCATGGCTGCTGAGGTGCGGGCAGGTGTCGGCAGTGACGTGGGGTGACTTATTTCCCCCGGGGCCGGTGAGTGCCGGTTTTCAGCTGGCGGGTGGACGGAGCGGATCTTAAGCCGCGTCCATCAGAGCCGGCCGCGCATGCGCCCTCTCCCCGACTCAATTTTAATCCAGAAATGGTATGGAAAGTCCCCAACTTGTATGCTGTATGTACCTGGTGTGCATCTTGTAGTGAAGGTAACAGTCTGTTTGGAACAGCTTGGTCCAAACAAAATATTTTATAGAAACAGGGACTTTAAAGTGTATATAAACTCAAATACTGATCTCATTTTTGTTGCTCACTTTTGGTCTGCTAAACATGCCATTGAAAGAGTTTTGTTATATCCATTTTTCAAAAGGATAAATACCTGTTTATTCTGCCAGAAATCTTGTGAGCTGAGTTTTCTGTCTGTGTAGAAGGATGGGCTATAAAATGAGGTGGGGGAAGATGAGGAGAGATTGGTGTTCTTTATAATCCATCAAAAGAAGGCAGGGCTGACACCATTATGCTGAAGAATTTAGAGCTGTGCCGTTGTGCCAAATAGGCAGGAGCACAGTAAATTTCTGGCACATCAAGAGTTGAAGAGCTGAGCCTGCAGGTGAATTTTAAACATGCTTGTTTTTATCCTTTAATGCAATGAAGTGTAGGATGCATCCTTGGCAGCAAAAGAGTTAATGTGCTAATTTTTTCTGGCTGGAGTTCTGCTTTAAGCTTTGGAATAGGGTATGGCTAAATATTTTGTCCTTTACCTCTCTGTCTCCTTAAATTGGAGGTCCACTCACTCTGTAAAAAAAAATAAAAGCCAGCAGCTACAAAAACTGTAGCTGCTGCCTTTTAACAGCCACTCACCAGTCCCACGATCCGGCGTTGCCCCCGCCGCAGCCCATTTCACCGACTGTCCTGTATTCCAGGTGCCAGCATCTTCAGTGTGGACACCAGGCTGTGACAGCGCATGCCCACTGCGCATGCGCGAGTAGCGCTGCACTTCCTGAATGGCCCCGTAGTCTTCTGACACCTGTCACGTGTCCCACAAGACTTCGTGAAGGGAGGGTAGGAGGACAGCTTCCGTTTCCGATCGCCTAGGCATTCACAGTGGAAGTGGGTACCTGTCAAATTCGAGTACCCGTTCAAATACTTATTTCCCTCATGAACATGCAAATCAGTGCATAATTTGTTAGTCATGCATTTCTTTTGAATTTTTTGTTGCTATTCTGTCTCTGTTACAATACACCTACCATTCGATTTTTAGACTGATCATTTCTTTGTGAGTGGGCAAACATTCAAAATCATAATAATAAAATGCTACAGTGAGCGCTCTAAAAATACAAGCAGCTGAACATTCAACAAAACCACATAAAACCTTGTGAGAATAGCATAAAATATAAAATGCAGCGCTAATAGTCAAATGAAAAGTACCAGTAAAGATAATAAATGATCAATAATTGCAAGCAAAATAAAGTCCTGTGATGGTGCTCCCTGCGTTCCCAGTGCATATGGTATAAATGCGCACTAACCAGAGGTGTATTAGAAATACGCGGTGTGTAAATATCCTGAAGATCCCCCCTCTCTCTGGTCAGAATATGGACTGGAACTGGAGATAGTAAAGATGAAGCGCCGTCGTATGGTGAAGATGGATCCGGGGTGCCAGAGATCCCCTTTAAGGGATATGTGGGTAAGGAATCCTTACCTTCAGACCATGTTCTGAAAATAGCATGTTGTGCAGTAGATAAGAAACACCACATAAGTGGTACCACAGTTAAATACGAGTTCCGGCACCCACAAAAAAAAAACAAAAAAAAAAAAAAAAACAGAAAATAAAAGTTAGCGGCTACAAATACTGTAGCTGCGGACTTCTAGTATTAGGGCACTTACCAGTCCAGGCATCCAGTGGGGTCTCCACCCAATCCGATTCTTCAATAGGTTATTGGGTGCTGGCGCTGCCATCTTGACTAAGGGAAACCGGCATTGAAGCCCTGTGGCTTCACAGCCGGTTTCCTACTGCGCATGCTGTGAAGTGCCCCAGAAGGCTGCAGGGAAAGGGGGGGGGGGGGGGGAGGAGGGGGAAATGTCGAACTTCTGGGTCAGTTCGCCATAGACAAGGAGGAGGCAGACAGGTGGAGCTTCCCATTTTGGGTGGAGCTCGGCTTTAATATAATGATTCATTTTGAAGTTTTCACCCATGACAACAGTAAGCATTACATTAACAAACATTCCCACAGCTGCCTTTAATCTATCCATTAATATATGTACTCCAACTTGGGAGACTCTCAAAATTAGTTAGGACTGCAGTACCCTTAGGTGCCTTGAGATGGCCACTGCAGCTGACACATATATCTGCAAATGTGTGCAACTAAACCCTTGGTTTTAACATGAACTGTTAGACATTTCAGTTTTGTTGCAGGCTGGCTGGTAATTCTTGTTTGTTTTTGGCATGTGTTGCTCTTCTATGTCCTCCTTGCTGCAAAAGCTGCTTATAGGTTGGGTGATTGCCATTTGTTTGTACAGTTCCCTGAGATCTCAAACTTTTTGCCAAGAGTTCCTCTGAGGCAAACAGGTTGAGAAACACCATCCTAGAGACACAGCAGGAAGTGAGAGGAAATCCAATCTTAGACAATTGCCACAAGAACAGGTGCTGTTTTGTGAGATTATTCTAGTGACCTATTCTGGATTTTTCATCACTTTCTACCCCAGTGTACTGGCTAATGGTCATCAGGACAAACAGAGAAAAGGAATTTTCCCAACACAGACAGCTATACAAATTGAACAGAGATTCTAACCCCTTCCCACTCCACCAAAAACTAAAAAAAAAAAAAAAGTAGAAGTGCTCAGAGTAAGGCCCCATTTTGTTCTTTAAAGTGGTTGTAAACCTCAGGCATTAAAACATGAACAATGGATATCCCTCTATAGTGTGTACTTGTCTCAATTTAGAGCACCGAGTGTAATTTCTGTCTGCTGCCTCTTTTCTCGGCTATCAGCATGAATCATTTCTGACAAGTTTTCCTGACAACAAGAGAAAAAGGGTGACAGGGGAGGGACCCTTATCAGATTGACAGCCTCGGCTCTGTTCCTATGAGCTGTGTGAAGTGGAGTGGAATTGGGGGGTGGGGTGGGCTTTTTCCCTCCAATTTGCTCTCAGAACTCTCCTCACTGAGCTACGCAGAGTATAGTTTCTCCTCTCTGCCTCCTTTTTTCTGAACTGTCAGGCAAGCTTTAAAATTCAGCACTTTGAATGGATGTAGAGAAAAGAAAACTGCAGATAAACAGGTACAACTAATGTAGGAGAATTTGTTTCATATCTATGTATCACCTGAGGGCAGTCACTTCAATGGGTATTTGTAAGTGTTTGCAACCACTTTACCACTTACCTTCCGCCCTATAGCAGATGGACTGCTACAAGGCAGCCACACTGTGCAAAATCACATAAATATACATGATTTTTCATTTCCGGGTAGGGGGGTTGCGCACCGCCCTACCATTGGTTGCAGCGGTTGTCAATCACCAGGTCCCGGCTGGCACTCTGTGATCAGCGCTAAAAAAAGCTGTTTGCCTAGTAAAACAGCACACAGTGTAAGCACAACACAACGTTAACCCTTTGATGGCCCCAGATGTTAACCCCTTCCTGCCCAGTGTCATTAGTACAGTGTCAATGCTTTTTATTAGCACTGATCACTGTATTAGTGTCACTGGAGATGTCAGTGGCCATTAATCAGTTCCCACCCAATGTCAGAATGCCTGCTGCAGTCCCACTATAAGTTGCTGATCACTGCCATTACTAGTATAATAAATAAATATTTCAGTATATATACCGCCATTTGTAGATGGTATAACTTTCATGCAAACCAAATAATGCAGCAGAACACATCTTCGCTTAAATTTATGAAGAAATTGGATTTTTCCATTTTTTTTTATTGGATAAGTTTTGCAAGTCAAAAATATAACTTTTTTTTCAAAATGGAACATTTTCTTTTGTTTATAGCACCAAAAGTAAAAAACGCACAGATGATCAAATACCACCTAAAGAAAGCTCTATTTGTGGGAAAAACATTGACATAAATTTCATTTATGTACAGCGCTGCATGACCAGGCAATTGTCAGTCAAAATAATGCTGTCATATTGAAAAAAAAAGCCTGGTCGGGGGGGGTAAGTCCTTTGGAGGGCAGGTGGTTAAAGGCTCACTATGCAGACTCTGCCAGCACCGAAGAAGATTCTGGCTTGGATGGAGTAAAAGGTGGAGAGGGCTGTGGCTGTCATGTGAGGGTCTCTAGATTCATCTGTTAGGACAAGCGGACTAGTTTCAATAACTGTGAAATTGTTCAATAAATGTCTTAAAAAGGAGAAGATGAAAAATGCACTTTTACTGTATATCCTAGAGACAACAGAAAGTATATGCAGCCTGGAGAGGGGCGCTGAAGCAGATCCAGAACATGAAAGTGGGAATTTACTGGCCTAGGTCTTCGAGAAACAGCTCAAGTCACTGACTGGGCTTCCTAGCCTGCTGATCACAGAAAACACTTAAATACCTTGACAGATGGGCAGATAAATAAGCCATTGTTACCTGAGATGAGGTTTGGCAACAACTCCAATCATCTGCTTTACAGACTGAGCTTCACAGACCCAAATACTCAAGTCCACTGCAAGAGTCTTCCCACTAAGGCTCTGGAGGGGGACATGTTTCTTCACTGGCTCCAGAACTGGCCACAATTCATGGACACCCATCCTGATGAGTCACTCAGCCAACTGGAAACAAAAAGGAAGCGTTTTATGTAAACAGATACTAAATTCATGACAACAAAAGAACTAAGGCAGCACTAGCATTAACCACTTGCCCTCCAGAAGATTTACCCCTCTTCAGGGGCGCTGCGTTATTTTAACTAACAATTGCACGGTCATGTAATGCTGCACCCAAATTAAATTTATGTAAATTTTTTCCCCATGAATTGAACTTTCTTTCGGTGGTATCTGATTGCCTGTGCATTCTTTTTTTTTATAGCACAAAAAATAAAAACCAACAATTTTGAGAAAAAAAAAACAATATTTTTGACTTTTTGCTATTAAACATGTCCAGTAAAAAAATGTATTCTGCTTCATGACTTTGCTTAAAAAAAAAATCCCAATACGAGTAAATTAATTGTTTTATGTGAAAGTTATAGCATTTACAAATGACGGTTTATAGACTGGAATTTTTTTTTACTAGTAATGTAGGCGATCAGCGACTTATAGCAGGACTGTGGCAGGCATTCTCACACTGGGGGGGAACTGACTTGGTGCCAATGACATCCCCAGTGACACCAATACAGTGACCTGTGCTAAAAAAAAAAAAACCTCACTGACACTGTACTTATGGCACTGGGCAGGAAGGGGTTAACATGAGGGGCAATCAAAGGGTTAACTGTGTGCTGGGTGTTTTATACTATGGGGGCTGTGTGTTTGTGCTTCACTCTAAGCACACCACTTTGTAAGGCTGTGCTGTGCACAGCCATGCAAAACAGTGTGCATGAGCTGACAGGGAGGAAAACTGTTTTGTTTACAAACAGTTCTCCACCTCATCGTAGATCCTCAGCAATCACCGGGCGCCGGTGAGTAATCACCGGTCGGGACCCGGTGATTGACAACCCCGGCTGCAAATGGCAGCGCGGGTAGGGTGCGCACATCCCCTACCCGGAAATGCGAACTCACATATATCTACACACACGTGATTTTGCGCACCAGTGCCGCCCTGTAGCAGTATTTCTGCTATAGGGCGTTCGGGAAGTGGTTAATGGATGACATGCAGCGCCATGTTTCAGGGCATAATTCTAGATGGGTATCACATCACAAATTCTGATGAAAACCCAATGCAGCCACGCGCTGAGAAAGAGCAGATAATAAATAGAATATACGTTGTACGGTAGCACCTGAGCAGCATTGCAATGAATAAGTCAAACCAAGGGGCCCACTCACTGCATTGAGTTAAAAAATGAACACTAACACTTGTTGTGTAAAGGCAGAGCAGTAATTAGAATGTACTGGCAATATACCACAACACCAGACATGCCCCATTTATTCTGACCTAGAGCATCACAATGCATGTTTTGGTGTGCTGTATGAAGGCATTGAAGTGCCATACGAAATGAATGAATAGTACCACAACACATCACAGTACACACGATTTACTGCAACACATACTGTAGGTGAGAACAGAACCAGTACAGTTGCATTGCTTGCTAGTGTAAGGGCTTATGTCAACTGACATTCCTGTCATATTCTGCGTTATGTTATTAAAACCTAAAGTAAATGCAATGTTTGGCCAGAATAGGCTGTTTGACCTGCTTTGCTTGCAATTTAACCTCTTAGCGCCGACTGAACGCAAACGTCCGGCGTCTGAGTAAAGATGCCGAGTGGCCGCACAATTGCATTCTATTACAAAAAAATATGTGCTGAAAACACGCACCCTTCACGCTCCCAGCACACACGTTCAGTATTCACGGAAAGATCCTGATCTCCTCTATCGGGACCTTTCCCAATCATGTGACTGCCGTGACAGCAAATCACAGTGGTCACATGACCCTAAAACCCCACCCTGCCTCCTGGAACCCTTAAAGGGCTGGGAGGTGCCGGTGCCAAGGGGTTAAATGCACCTTAATAGGATATGCCATCACATAGGGGACCAATAGTCCCCTGTGTGATAGCATATGAGTGACAAGTCCTCTTTGTAGGGGGAGGAGGTGGGGGCAGGAGAGGAGAGGAGCAGTGTATACAGAGAGACTCCTTCACTGCCTGTCACTATAAGTCTGTGCCGATTTTTAAATGCAATTACCGGCTTTTTTTTTTTTTCTTCACTATAGCTCACAGAATTAGCTGTCACTTTCCCCGGATCTAAAAGAAACTGTTTCTTTTATCTCGAGAAATAAACTAAAAGGAAACGGTTTCTTTTAGCTGGGGGCAAGTGACAGCTAATTCTGTGAGCTATAGTGAACAGAAAAAAAAAAAGCTGTCAATTACATTTAAAAACTGGCACGGATATATAATGACAGCCAGTCACTGTATACACTGCTCCTTTTCTGTCTTTCTCAGCCGAACCCCCCCCCCCCTTCACATCTGCAGTACACAGTCTCCTGTATCGGCACCTGCATCGGCTAAATTTGTTTGCCGATAGGGCTATTTTTGGCCAATATGTTTTGGTGGCCAAATTTTGGTGCATAGCTACAAAAAAATGTGCTAAAAAACATACAAAGAAATAGAGCTGCTGCTTCTATGAAGGTACTGGCCTTTAGGTTAAATGTTACAGCAACAAAGCACTGCCCAATAGATGTGCAAATATCTCAAAATATACATATTAATAAATTCATGCAATATGCGCTCTAAAAATACACCATCATCATAATTATGTGAACAAATAATTGACATATTTAAATTAACCGCCTCCTGTTAATTTACTGCTACAAGGCAGCACTGGTGTGCAAAATCACACATACACATACATATACACACATATATATATATATATATATATATATATATATATATATACACACACAAACAAACGTGATTTTGCAGTTTGAGGTAGGGGGTGCACCCAAGTGCCCTAGGATGTTCACCACTGGGTCCCGGCCGTGATTACTTGCCTGCACCCTGTGATTGCCGAGTATTACCGACGGGGGAGAGAACGGTATGTAGACAATACAGTTCTCTCCCCTGTCAGCTCCTGTATAATGCTTTGTATGGCTCTGCATAGCACACATAGCACATAAATGTAAAACAGCACACCGTTAACCCTTTGATCGCCCCAGATGTTAACCCCTTCCTGCCCAGTGCCATTAGTGCAGTGTCAGTGCTTTCTATTAGCACTGATCACTGTATTGGTGTCACTGGGGATGTCAGTGACACCAAGTCAGTTCCCCCCCCAGTGTCAGAATGCCCGCCACAGTCCCGCTATAAGTCGCTGATTGCCGCCATTACTAGTAAAAAAAAAAAAATAGAAATAAAAATCCCAGTATATATACCACCATTTGTAAACACTATAACTTTCACGTAAACCAATTAATTTACACGTATCATGATTTTTTTTAGCAGACATGTAGCAGAACACATTTTGGCCTAAATTTATTATGAAATTTTTTTTATTGGACAGGTTTAATAGCAAAAAGTAAAAAATATAGTTTTTTTTCTCAAAATTGTCAGTCTTTTTTTAGTTTATAGTGCAAAAAAATAAAAAATGCAGAGGTGATCAAATACCACTGAAAGAAAGCTCAATTCATGGGGGGAAAAAAAAAAGGACATAAGTTTAATTTGGGTGCAGCGTTGCATGACCGTGCAATTGTTAGTTAAAATAATGCAGCGCCGTAACGCAAAAAAATGGCCTAGTCAGGAGGGGGGGGGGGTAAATCCTCTGGAGGGCAAGTGGTCAATATAGTCTTTTGATGTGCAAAGATGATCAGGGGGGAGGGAGGGCGTGCCGCAGGGGATTGCCAGATACTGGACATGTAATAGATGTTTCTGGAGAGTGGGGAAATGATTCAGGAGGCAGTCATGGACTAGATACATAATACCTGAGGCTGCTAGAAACCACAATTATAACAGGGTAATAGGGAAACACAGATCAGTGTCTGCAGGGGCATGGAGGGCCACACAGAAAGTGTCAAAGGGCCACACACAGCCCCCAGGTGGCAGGTTGGTCAGCAGGGTGTACACAATCATGATTACAATGTGGACGCAGACAAATCCTCAGGATGTCAGTACTATACATATATATGTGTGTCCTTTCTGAATATAAATCAGTGAATGACGGCCCCCCTCCAGCTCCTCCTCACCTTCCAGCAGGGCACACACAGACCGGGACTCCCGATCACAGTGACAAGCAGCCCCCTCTCTCCTGCTTTCTCCTTCTCATTGTTTATGTTCCGGTAGGCGTCCTGACTTCCCGCCACACTGATTTGAACGGGATGACCTATCAGGAAACGCGGCTCTACTTCCGCCAATACAGCGGCTCTACTTCTGACAGCCCATCACATGGCCGGATGACGTCACGTGAGAGCCCTCTGTAGAGTTCAGTGAGATGTGTCTCTTGTAGTCGGCAGTGGAGCGGGGATTGGTGCTGCACTGTGATTGATCATTGGAGAAGAGTAGACAATAAAGACTTCCCTGTAAAGGGATATTTCCTGGGAGTGTGCTTCATATATAGATCCATGTTGTTTGTAGTGCTGGTCTGATCCCAGTCTCATCCTCTGTCACCTGAAGCAGCATTGTGTGTGCAGACAGAAGAGCCAGAAGACATGAGATCAGCAGCAGAGTGTCCCCGGAAATGGGTTTAGAATGGGGACAGATTTTGGCACAGGAGGCATCCAGCCCAGTGCCTGACACTAGGTCTACAGGTGCAAACAAGTGTACATGTTTCTCCCAAGCATTGTGTGTAGCGCAGCCCATTTGATTGAATAGGCGCCCTATGCAAGAGAAACATGGAGGAAAAGTCCTTGACCTTTTTTTAGAAACGCACTGCATTGTGCTGGAAGATGCTTGAGGGTGCCATTGACAATTAATGGAACCTCCGCACGTCTGCTAAAGAGTAGTGGCTTGTCTTGTCCTTCCCAGAAGCACTAAAATACTGGGAGGGATGCACTGCAAGTGGCCTTATATTGTACTAATTGCATTCATATACAGTCCTACAAAATGATTGATCTAAACCAGAGGTCTCTAAACTATGGCCCTCCAGCTGTTGAAGTACTACAAGTCCCATCATGCTTCTGCCTCTGGGAGTTTTGCCTGTGGCTATCAGAGTCTTGCAAGACCTCATGGGACTTGCAGTTCCGCAACACCTGGAGGGCCATAGTTTGGAGCCCCCTGATCTAAACCAAGTGAATGCATAAATCAAGAAAATAAAATGGAAAATATTTCATAGATGTTCCACACACACGTACCCTGAGCTTTGATCAATTCCGTATATAAATAAATTGTGTCAAGTCGCTCAGATGGAAGCACATGGCTCCTTCTGTGTCTTTAAGCATCTTTTCCTGATAATGCATTTGATATATAGCTGTGACATAAAAAAATAGCAACTACCACCATATTATTCTCCAGGGTTTCTGCTGTAAGAAAAAAAAAAAAAAAATATATAT
This sequence comes from Staurois parvus, assembly GCF_062004578.1. Classification (NCBI taxonomy): domain Eukaryota; kingdom Metazoa; phylum Chordata; class Amphibia; order Anura; family Ranidae; genus Staurois; species Staurois parvus. The sequence continues at coordinate 6,898,785 of NW_028317894.1, read as the reverse complement.
ATATATATATATTACAGTACTTTCTACGACAAAATGCAGACGTGAACATGTGTGCAAAAATTAAAAAAAATTGCTCAGGGAGGCAAGTGGTTAGGAGTGCAGTAAAAGCAGACATATAATACAAGATATGAAGCGAGCGCAGATGATATGGTAGACGCTAGCACAAAAGGCAAAGTAACAAACCCATAGTAATCAATTCAAATGTAAGTGCAGGGCTAAAGCATAAGTGACAAAAGAAATCATAAAGTGCTTATGTGAATAGAAGTGTTCATACAATATTCCAGTGAAATAAATCAAATAAAATGTCTCAGATCACATAGATTCATAAAAAACTCTAACATTCTGAATATAAATAGTGGATAGTCTGTGGCACTGCAGGTCACAGAAGTGCCAAGTGATACATGTGTGCTTATTTAGCAATAATGCTGATTATACATAGTCCGTGGCACAACAGGTCACATCAATGCCTGGTGATTGTGGAACTACAAGGTGCAGCAATACCAGCTGGGATGCTCAAGAGTGCTCATGATCCAACATGGGAATCCACCACTTTATATGAATGTGTACTCACCAGAACCCTACTTGTATAATAGCATTAATGCTGATCCTTATGGGGGGTCTCAGGACGCCATAAATAGGGACCGGACTTCTCCAGGGTCAGGGCTATGCAAAACCAGCAAAGGATCCTCCTAGGGGGAAAAGCTCACCACAGGAGCTGAAGGTATGGCAATACAGTGTAGTATTTATTGTGAATAGTTAAAAGTAATCCACGTGGATACAGCAAAGAGTTAAATGCATAAAGGCCGCCGCTCTAAACTCCGGCCGTGTGACGTCAGCATGTAAGGCTCCACCCAACGCGTTTCGTGCGCATGCACGTCTTCAGGGGTACGCTTACTAGACACTAATTGTGTCAAGTCGCTCAGATAGAAGCACAGGGCTGCTTTTGTGTCTTTAAGCATCTTTTCCTGAAAACGCATTTGTTAAATAGCTGTGCAAATATCGTGTAACATAGGAATATATCAACTACCACCATTTTATTCTCCAGGGTCCCTGCTGTCAGAAAATATATATTTCTGGGGAGTTTACATTAATTTCTACATTAAAATGCATATTTGAACATGTGTGTGCAAAAATTTAAAAAAATTGCCCCGGGAGGCAAGTGGTTAGGAATGCAGTAAAACCAGACAGGTGAGCTGTGATATTGCATCCCCCCAGCCACAAGTGTAAACTAGGCCTAACTATCTCTAGCATGCCATAATCCTTTTCTCAAATACCTTTTATCCCAACACCCTAATAATCCTCACTGCAAATAATGTCCGAACAATAGTAATGTCCAAAATAAATCTTTAAATATTGCATAAAATATCCGATTCAATTCGCCACTCCAGATCACCTAAAAAAAATTGAAACTAAATATAGTGTATTACCTATTAAAATCTTCAAATATTTAATCAGTGATACGCGATTCATGTAAAAACCAATATTACAGTGCTTCTCTACTAACGTGAGAAAAAAAAAACAACCTCTATATAAATAAATAAATTCACACAGCACTCTGTGAATTCCAACACATCAAAAAGTGAATATCAGCACATCAAAATGAAGTGAACACTCCGTGACTCCTCACACTAGTGAGGTTATAAACTATTATCCTCTTGAAATCACAGCAAACCTCACAGCATGTGAAATTGTGTTACTATATCAACTTGCATCACAAGTGAAGTAAACATTCAGTGGTGCCACACAATAGTGGGATTCAAGGCAATTACCCTCTCCCTCGAGAAGAAGTCGGAAGTGACGAAACGCGCCAGTGACGTGACGTCAGCATCACCCCTACTGCAGACGTGTGTTTACACGAAATGCGTCTAGGAGGAGCCCTTGCACGCCTAGACGTCACGCCGCCGGATCAGAGGTCTGGAGGCCTACATTGATTTGTACTGGTTAGTGCTTTTCGGGTGCTTTTACTATTGCTCACAGCAGCCTTTTACTACCATATGCAGTCATTTATGTATGTACGGCATTGCTCTTATTTTAACACAATAAATTCATTCTTTATATTACTTATATTACTACATTATAAGCACCTTTATTCTCCATACCTGGCACTGAGCCTCCACACCTCAGCCCCAGTATTTCAGGCATTGCTGCAGACCTGAGGAGTAAGCACTTTGAGACCAGACCGGTATCCTTCTTACACACCATTGAGGGACCACCAGTGGATCCTAACTCCAGGCTGTTTCTATCCGGGACCCCAGGATGCATGTGATCCAGATATGCGCAATAACATTGTGTTTCTAGTGAGTAGGCAATCTATTCATATCGCCACAACAGAAAACCGGATTTTACTTACAGTGTCAGAAATCTCATTGTGGACTGAGGAATTCATATTATGATATTATAGTGGACTCATTTCTATTGTTTATACCTTTGTGATAAAGGTTCATTTGGTTTAATATTTAATGTAATGCTGCACTCCTTGTTTTATGATTCTACTAGAAAGGTTTTATGGTTCCTTTTAGTGCATTGGTCGCTTTTCAGATTGCGCTCACTAACTTACATATAAAAAATATATAGTAAACTCAAAGTTAGTCATAAATTTAGGCCAAAATGTATTTTGCTGCATGTTTTTGGTAAAAAAAATCCCAATAAGTGCAAACAAGACAAGTCTCTCTCCTGCCAGCAAGGACATGCTGCTTTCTATTTCTCTGCACAGCAGAGAAATAAAAAGCAGCTTGTCTCCCTAGTAAAACACACACAGCACAGTTTGTAAAACGGCACACAGTTAACCCTTTGATCGCCCCAGATGTTAACCCCTTCCTGCCCAGTGTTGTCATTAGTACAGTGTCAGTGCTTTTTATTACCACTGATCACTGTATCAGTGTCATTGGAATGTCAGTGGCAGTTAGTAAGTTCCCTCCAGTGTCAGAATCCCGCTATAAGTCGCTGATCACTGCCATTGCTAGTATGAAAAAAAATTAAATTAAAATTCCAGTATATATACCGCCATTTGTAGACGCTATAACTTTCACATAAACCAACTAATTTACACGTATTTTTTTTTAGCAAAGACATGTAGCAGAATACATTTTGGCATAAATTTATGAAGAAATTAGATTATTAAAATTTTTTTATTGAATATGTTTTTTAGCAAAAAGTCAAAAATATTTTTATTTTCTAAATTGTCTTTTTTTATAGCGCAAAAAATAAACGCAGAGGTGATAAAATACCACCGAAAGAAAGCTCTATTTATGGGGAGAATAATGACAAATTTAATTTATGTACAGCTTTGCATGGCCGCGCAATTGTCAGTTAAAGTAACGCAGCGCCATATCGCAAAAAATGGCCTGGTCAGGAAGGGGGGTAAATCCTCTGGAGGGCAAGGAATTAGCGGAACTTCCCTTTTGGGTGGAGCTCCACTTCAAGGAGAACAACGTCTCTATTTGTCTTGTTTCCGGTTAAAGTGAAAGAAAGGATTTGGGTCTTCCCTAGAAGGGGAATAAAGGAGAAATCTCCAGATGCCTCAAAAAATGTAGCCGTAAGACTAAGACCCAGCAAGATTTCTACCAATATAAATCTGCCCTTCCAAAATACAATTCTTGTCTCCACACTGCCAAACAGACCTATTTTATCACTCTCATTAACACCTTCTCACGCAGTCGCCGTCAACTCTTATCTACCTTTAAATCTCTACTTTATCCTTCTTTACCTCCACCCACTAACTCACTCGCTGCCCAGGAGATCGCTAATCACTTCAAAAATAAGACTGATACAATTCGTGATGAGAGCTCCACTGTACAGAAATCTCCCTCACCCTACATTCCTTGTCCACCTGCACAATCTATACTTCCCTTGTTTAACCCTGCTACTATAGAGGAGGTTGGTAAACTATTTTCTAAAGCTCACCTAACCACCTGCCCACTGGACCCTGTTCCCTCGCAAATATTACGGTCACCCTCTGCCTCTATCCTTCATTCTTTAACTCATATCTTCAATCTCTCACTTTCTACTGGCATCTTCCCCAACTCTCTAAACCATGTGCTAGTCACCCCCATACTTAAAAAGGCCTCACTGGACCCCACCAATCTTAGCAACCTCAGACCCTTCTCCTTACTCCCTTTTGCCTCCAAACTCCTTGAACGTCTAGTCTACAACCAGCTGAGCTGCCACCTTATTGAGAATAACCTTCTCAATCCTCTTCAGTCCGGATTTCACCCACAACACTCCACAGAAACTGCTCTCCTAAAATTCACAAACAACTTACTGCTAAAACCAATGGTCACGATTATGTACTCTTGCTCTTGGACCTCTCCGCTGCCTTTGACACAGTTGACCATCCCCTCATCCTCAAAAAACTCTATTTACTTTCTCTCAGTTGGTTCGAATCTTACCTATCTCATTGCACCTTCAGTGTCACTTACTTCCTCCTCTCCTACTCCTCTTACTGCCAGAGTCCCCCAAGGTTCTGTCCTTGGACCTCTCCTATTCTCGTTCTACACTTCTTCCTTGGGTCAGCTGATAGCTTCCCATGGTTTCCAATACCATTTCTATGTTGATGACACACAAATCTATCTCTACTCCTCAGCTCCCCCCATTAGTTTCCTCACCTATCACTGGTTTACTAACAGACATATCAGATCAGACTGGATGTTACACCACTTCCTAAAATTCAATCTATCCAAAACTGAGCTCATAATATTTCCTCCCCCATGTGCCTTTTCCCCTGATTTCTAAGTCAAGATCAATAGCACCACTATCAACCCATCCCCGCATGCCAGGGTGCTAGGGGTAACCATGGATTCTGAACTATCCTTTCAGGCCCACATCCAATCCCTGTCCAAATCATGCCGCCTCAACCTCCGCAACATCTCTAGAATACGCCCCTTCTTAACCAACGATACCACAAAGCTTCTAATTCACTCCCTGGTCATCTCTCGCCTCAACTACTGCAACTCCCTCCTCATTGGCTTACCCTTATATAGGCTATCCCTCATCCAGTCCATCATGAATACTGCTGCCAGGCTCATCCACCTTACCCCTCTCTGCCAATCCCTCCACTGGCTTCCACTCGCTCAACTAATAAAATTAAAAATACTAACAACTTACAGAGCCATCCACAACTCTGTCCCCAGCTACATCACCAACCTGGTCTCCAAATATCAACCAAACCGCTCTTTCTATCCTCCCAAGACCTTCTGCTCTCTAGTTCCTGTGTCACCTCCTCCCATGCTCTCCTCCGGGACTTCTCCCATCCTGTGGAACTCCCTACCCCAATCTGTCCAGCTGTCTCCTAATCTATCCACCTTTAGATGATCCCTGAAAACCTTTCTCTTTAAAGAAGCCTATCCTGCTTCTACCTAGTAAACTTCCATTTATTTCCTCCACCAGCTCATCCCCCCCACAGATATTACCTTTTGTATCACTCAACCCTTCCTCCTAGATTGTAAGCTCTAATGAGCCGGGCCCTCTGTTTCCTCTTCTACTAAATTGTATTGTAACTGTAATGTCTACCTTCATTTTGTAAAGTGCTGCGCAAACTATTGGCGCTACATTTATTTATGGTGCTTATATAGTGCTATCAATTGACACAGCACTTTACATATATATTGTACATTCACATCAGTCCCTAACCCTCAGGGGGTGTACAATCTAAAGTCCCTAGCTCACATTCATACATACACATACTAGGGACAATTTAGACAGGAGCCAATTAACCTACCAGCATGTCTTTGGAGTGTGGGAGGAAACCGGAGTACCCGGAGGAAACCCACGCAGGCACAGGGAGAACATGCAAACTCCAGGCAGGTTGTGCCAGGGTTGGGATTTGAACCAGCGACCCTAGTACTGCCAGGTGGAAGTGCTAACCATTTAGCCCCTGTGCTATAGATCCTGTACAATCATACAATCTCATGGGGGACGCTAGTTCAGGTGACAACCAGGGATTTCCCTCTTCCTGCTTTAGCTGTGCCATAGGAAGTTACAAACCTCCCACTCTCCAAAATGAAAAGAGTTCTATTTCAACCGTTCATAACGCGGTACCACTTGGCAATTGTAGGAGGCAGCAGCAGGCTGTGGTCTCCGGAAAGATGGCGCCTAGGCTGCAGACCTCCTCTGTAGAAAGATGTAGTTTTGGTGACCGGGGTAGGGGAAGGTGTCTCTGTCACGTGAAGAGAATGGTGGGCGGGGCGCATAGTGTAGCGCGCCCGGTAGAGGTTCAGTTCGGGGAGGTTTGACTGTGGCGAGAGAAGTAGCGGGAATCACGTGACAGCGGCAGCCCCGGAGGGCCAGGAAACGACAGGTAAGCGGGGATATGAGCGGACCGTCCATGTACGTACACACCGCCAGCTCCGTCCCCCTTCTTCTGCAGGCGGTGTTCTCCCGGGGCTCGGAGGATGTATTCAGTCTGGGGGAGGGGATACTTGTGAAGAAAACAAGCTTTATTTATTATAAACATTACCTCAGAGGAAGACATGAGGGGGAGGGGCTGTCGTCTCCTGAAAATGCTGCGTGCCTGGCTCGTGTGCTGCACTTTACCTGAACACAAGGATGGCATTATCCAGTTGTGGGCTTTCTGGAACTTTCCTTCACGCTGGTTCTGGCTCATTGACTGGGATGGGGTCCCTTATGCTGGGCAAGCACTGTGCCCTCCAATCACAGTCAGCGCTGTGTGCCTCCATTCCTGAGGAATGACAACACTCGCCATTATCCTCCACCTCTGAGCGCGGTGTCACCTGGAAGGAGTCCGGAAGATTGTTCAGGGCAGAATTTCCAATTTTTGGGCCCCAGAGACTTTAACTATTAGAAAGTAGGTGGTATCCAAACGTTTTGAGACTAGTTTTGTAGCACGCCAACAGATGGCAGCACAAGGCTGCACACACAGTCACAGGGAGCACGAACCTTCATAAGTGTGTGCCAAAAGACGCATCGTCCTGCGTACATTGGGAGCTGTGCAACTGATGCTATTCTGTCCATGTGTAGTATCACGTCTGCTATTTCATCATGGACAGCAAGTCAGAACAGAGAGCAAACGTGAAATGATGAGAACAATCCACAACATTGTTGCCATTGTCGGTGTGCCATACAGAACAGCCTAGGCAATCCTCACGTGTGATTTGAACATGTGTCGTGTTTTTCCGCCAAGTTCATCGCCAGGCTGCTGACCCAGAGCAGAAGGAACACTAAGTCTGACTTAATAATCCATCAGCGTGCTGTGGATGACCCGCCCGTCATATCAAAGATCATTACCAGTGACAGATCTTGGGTGTACGAGTTTGACGCAGAATTTCATATTTGCTCTTTGTTTTATCTTGCTGCCAAGGTGAAAGGGCAGACATGGTAACGCATGTGGTCAGAATAGCACTAGTTGCACAGCTCCTGATGTACACAGGGCAATGTCTTTTGGCACACTGACTTATGAAAGTTGGTGCTCCCTGTGACTGCGTGCTGCCATTTGTTGGCTTGTTACAAAACTAGTCTCAAAACCTTTAGATATCACCTTGTAGTTATCGTCCGCCAATTTTCAGGAAACAAATACGCTAAAAATAATTTAAGGTTCCTTTGACACTGATCCATAGCAAAAATGTATTTTTTGTTTTACTGCATTTGTGGTGCATTTTTACAGGACATATTTAGAGCTCCAAAAATGCAGTGAGCAGGATTTTAGAAAACACATCAGACCCACAAAGTAACAGTGTGAGGAGTTCCATAGGAATACATGGCCACACGATTTTCTTCTACGCAAAGGCCCCTTTCATATGGGCATTCCATATGTCTGTTTTTCATCTGTCTGTATACGGAGGGAAAATGGACACCCATGTATTTCTATTGACTAGCGGATGTTTAGGATGATCATCTGTTCACATCCATTAACATCCGTGGGGTTTTTTTTTTTTTGAAAGGAAGAAAGCCCTATTTTTCTTCCATTAACAAAACGTAACAGACAAAAAATGGATGAAACCGGATGTAAATGGACAAAAACAGATGTAAACAGGTGAAAATCTGACAAAAACTGATGTGAACTAATACCTTTTTTGTTGGAAAAAATGTGACTTAACTGATGGAAAAAAACGGAATGCCTGTGTGAAAGGGCCAAATTGGAAGAAAAACAGATCAGTGTGAGAGGAGCCTAATGCAGGCCATAGACGGATTGAAAAAAAAAATTGGCCAATTTTCGCGCCGTTAGTGGGTTAATTGGTCGGCCGTTTTTTGGGATTTTGGCACATTTTTTTTCATCGGTGAAGTTGGGAAAAAAATTAGCCGATTTTGCCGGCAGTGTTGGGCAAATCGGCCGATCTTTTTACCGATAATAAAATCTGCGCATGAGCCGTGACCTGCAAGAAGAAGAAACAATAAGAATTCCAGTTCCACTCACACTGTAAAACAAAAGTCCACAGCTACAAAAAATTGTAGCTGCTGACTTTTAAAAAACAGCCACTTACCTGTCCCTCGGTCCCGCGGTGTCCTCCTCGCAGCCCGTTTCACCATCTGGCCTGTGTTCCAGGAAGTGGGAGCGGTTACCTGTCAATTCCCCAAAGGTGCTAATCCTTAATGGGGGGGTGGAGGACCAGTCTTTCCCTTTTGGGTGGAACTCCGCTTTAAGTCGAGTAAATAGATACCAAACATGTTACGTCTTAGGCCTCATGCACACAGGGTGTTAAAAATGCAGCAGTTAGAGGCATTTGACATTTTGTTTCTGACTCTTAACGCCCCTCTGTCATATCCTAGGTGTCTTTGTACAGTGAGGAACAGAAGTATTTGAACACCCTGCGATTTTGCAAGTTCTCCCACTTAGAAATCATAGAGGGGTCTGAAATTCACATTGTAGGTGCATTCCCACTCTGACAGACAGAATTAAAAAAAAAAATCTGAAAATCACATTGTATGATTTTTAAAGAATTTATTTGTCTTGCACTGCTGAACATAAATATTTGAACACCTAAGAAACAGCAAGAATTCTGGCTCTCAAAGACCTGTTACTGTGCCTTTAAAAAGTCCACCTCTACTCCACTCATTAATCTAACTTAGTAGCACCTGTCTGAGCTCTTTAAAGACACCTGTCCACCCCACAGTCAGTCAGATGCCAACTACTACCATGGGCAAGACCACAGAGCTGTCAAAAGACACCAGAGACAAAATTGTGGACCTCCACAAGGCTGGAAAGGGCTACGGGGCAATTGCCAAGCAACTTGGTGAAAATAGATCAACTGTTGGAGCAATTGTTAGAAAATGGAAGAGGCTAAAGATGACTGTCAGTCTCCCTCGGACTGGGGCTCCATGCAAGATCTCACCTCGTGGGGTATCACTGATAAGAAAGGTGAGGAATCAGCCCAAAACTGCAAGGGAGGAGCTGGTCAATGACATGAAGAGAGCTGGGACCAGAGTTTCAAAGGTCACTGTTGGTAGAACACTACGCCGTCATGGTTTCAAATTGAGCAGGGGAACCTTCTCTGCAGTGCATAAGTCATCACATGTCCAGGCCTGTCTGAAGTTTGCCAATGACCATCTGGATGATCCAGAGGAGGCATGGGAGAAAGTCATGTGCTCAGATGAGACCAAAGTAGAACTTTTTGGTCTAAACTTCACTCGTCGTGTTTGGAGGAAAAAGGATGAGTTGCATCCCAAGAACACCATCCCTACTGTGAAGCATGGGGGTGGTAACATCATGCTTTGGGGGTGCTTTTCTGCGAAGGGGACAGGACGACTGCACTGGATTAAGGAGAGGATGAATGGGGCCATTTATTGTGAGATTTTGAGCAACAACCTCCTTCCCTCAGTCAGAGCATTGAAGATGGGTCGTGGCTGGGTCTTCTAACAGAACAACGACCCGAAGCACACAGTCAGGATAACCAAGGAGTGGCTCCGTAAGAAGCATATCAAGGTTCTGGAGTGGCCTAGCCAGTCTCCAGACCTAAATCCAATAGAACATCTTTGGAGGGAGCTGAAACTCTGTGTTGCTCAGCGACAGCCCCGAAACCTGACAGATCTAGAAGAGATCTGTGTGGAGGAGTGGGCCACAATCCCTGTTGCAGTGTGTGCAAACCTGGTCAGGAACTACAGGAAACGTTTGACCTCTGTAATTGCAAACAAAGGCTTCTGTACCAAATATTAACACTGATTTTCTCAGGTGTTCAAATACTTATGTTCAGCAGTGCAAGACAAAGTCTTTACAAATCATACAATGTGATTTCCTGAATTTTTTTTTTTTTAATTCTGTATCAGTGGAAATGCACCTACAATGTGAATTTCAGACTCCTCCATGATTTCTAAGTGGGAGAACTTGCAATATCGCAGGGTGTTCATATACTTCTGTTCCTCACTGTATACGTAGGCATTTAGATGCAGAAAAAAAAAAATAACTTGCACGTTTAGGAAAGCAGCCTGACATGCCTAAATTCTAGGCACATTAACGCTTGAGCTTTCATGAATTCCAATGGCTAGAGTAAATATTATATTCTGGCCAATGGAATGAATGCCCAGAGGCTTGATACATCTAATTGCATTTGCAAATCACGGCTTTAAGCAGTCTCAACACTGCATTTTCCTCCCCTAAAGCAAATGTGTCCAGGGAAGGATTAAAAACATCCTGTGTCCACAGGGACTTAAAATTGCACACACCTGTGAAATCACAAATGACTATGCTACCCAAAGTTCTCCATAAGCAGTGCTTTAAAGTCTTTACAGGTCATCAGTTTAAAGTAGCTTTAATATTATAACCCTAGAATTATTGCTGTCACTCTGACATTCACGACGATACCTCACGTGTGACGAATACACATGCTTTCCCTACACTGCATTTTTATATGAGGTGTGTGCAGGCTGACGGGGCTTTTTTTTTTTTTTTTTTTTTAACTTTAGTACTGTCATGAGTTGGCTAACAAGTCCTCTATGTGATAGCATGGGCAGGTGACAAGTCATCTTTATGTCCTGTCCTCCAATGCAGCTATTTCAGCACAGATCATGTTTGAATAGCTTCATTGTCAGCTACTGTAGCTAAGGAATGACTGCTGTAACCCCAGAAGTGACGTATAACACATTTCTGGGGTAATTAATTGCAGGAGGGATCAGTTCCTCATACACTAACTGAACAAGCAGTTTCCCATAGTCCCTGGCTTCCTGGTGGAATAGGAGACACAGTTCTGGCTGACCTGAGACCGTATGTGGGTTTGTTGCTACCATTCTAAATTTAAAGAGGTTATTCACCCTGTTTGAAAAAAATTAAAGTTGGAAAGGATCAAAGTTTTTTTTTTTTTACCTTCATGCATTCTATTCATTGAGGTGAGAAAACCTTTTGTGTGCAACAGCCCCCCTAAAACCATCTTTATCTAGCGATGTGCAAGACAGCCTCAGCTCTCCTGGGGCTCTCCCTCCTCATTGGCTGAGACAGCAGCAGTAGCCATTGGCTCCCGCTACTGTCATGCATAGCCAGTGAGCAAATGAGGAGACTTAACATTTTTTCTAATTATTTTTACACTGTCTCTTTAAATTTTTTCCTTGATCATTTGCATTGCTGTCACAAGGAATGTAAACATCCCTTGTGACCGCAATAGTCATGTGACAGGTACTCTTTATGGAGAGATCTGGGGTCTATAAGACCCCAGATCCCTCCTCTGCCTTTAAAAGCATTTGATCACACTAAGATTGGTGTGATCGAATGCTTTCCATTTTTAAAAATGGTGCCGTTTACATCTGGGGAAAGCAGAAGTGATTTATGCTCATCCCGGTCTTTGTCTGTCTTTATGATCAGCCGGCAGAAGTGCTGGCTGTTTGATCAGGCGTCCCAGTGGGATGAGAGATCCCACAGAATGGGAGATGTCCCTCCCGCTGCTTGTAACAGTGTTTCAGTGACTAGTTAGCCACTCTGATTGTTTTTACAAGAGAGCCAGCCGTTGGCTCTAAACGCTGCTGCTTGCCCACAGCAGAGTTAAATGTATATAAAAAACTTCTTACCCGATGCCTGGACCTGGATGTCCCAGGCGTTAGGTGATAGGAAATGAACATCCCTGTATCTGTTGAGTTTGTTTGCATTAAAATTCATTAAAATGTGTTTTGTCCAAAAAATTGCATTTGAAGAACCACTGCGCAAATACCGTGTGACATAAAATATTGCAATGGTCGCCCTTTTATTCTCTAATATGTAAGAACCCTATTATAATATTTGAGGGTTCTTAGTAATTTTCTAGCAAAAAATACTATTTTGAACTTGTAAACAAAAATTGCCAAAAAAGGCACTGGTCAATTTTGCACTGTATTAATGTCATTGGTGATATCAGTGGCAGTTAGTTATTTTCCCCCAGCCCCAGTTAGTGTCAGATTGCCCACGCGCTATCGCAGTCCTGTTGCAAGTTGCTGATCCCATAGTTTTGTACTCACTATAGCTTTCACTCAAACCAATCAATATACACTTACTGAGTTTTTTTTTTTTTACCGAAGACATGTAGCAGAATACATTTTGGCCAAAATTTATGAAGAAATTAGATGTTTTAAATGTTTTATTGGATATGTTTTATAGCAGAAAAGTAAAAAATACTGTTTTTTCAAAATTTTCAATCTTTTTTTTTTTGTTTATAGTGCAAAAAATAAAAAACGCAGATATCAAATATCACCAAAAGAAAACTATTTGTGTGAACAAAATTATATAAATTTAGTTTTGGCACAGTGTTGCATGACCATGCAATTACCAGTTAAAATAGCGCAGTGCTGATTTAAAAAAAAAAAAAAAATAGAAAAAAGGCCTGGTCATGAAGGGGGTAAAATCTTCCAGAGCTTAAGTGGTTAATATCAGTTTGAGACTGGGTTCACACTGATGCAGTGCAGGAAATGTGAATCCTGTGCGTTTCCCACACCGCAGTGCAAGCGCATGGCGTTCATGCAATCTGTTGCGGGTGTCAATGTTAAATTAATGACACCCTGAAACAGACCGCAAGATGCAATTGCAAGAAATTGCATAGGTGAGAACACCCATGCGATGTGATTCATGTGTGGGTAAAAAAGGGTCCTGCACCTTTTTTTTGTATGGATGTGATGCGATTTGAGCTATAAAAAAATGCATGGCTCAAATCACACTGCACAGGCATTGCATATAATTTGCACACCAATGCGGTGTGATTCCTGTGCGAATTACATGCGGTGTCCCGCACCACATTAGTGTGGACCCAGTTTGAAAGTCAGAAGATACAAATACTGTAGCTGCTAACTTTTAACCGCCTCCTGCCCGCCATATAAGGTACATGGGACGAAGCGCGATGTAAGGTACAGTGGGGCAAAAAAGTATTTAGTCAGCCACCAATTGTGCAAGTTCTCCCACTTAAAAAGATGAGAGAGGCCTGTAATTGGCATCATAGGTAGACCTCAACTATGAGAGACAAAATGAGAAAAAAAATCCAGACAATCACATTGGCTGATTTGGAAAGAATTTATTTGCAAATTATGGTGGAAAATAAGTATTTGGTAAATATCAAAAGTTCATCTCAATACTTTGTTATATATCCTTTGTTGGCAATGACAGAGGTCAAACGTTTCCTGTAAGTCTTCACAAGGTTGGCACACACTGTTGCTGGTATGTTGGCCCATTCCTCCATGCAGATCTCCTCTAGAGCAGTGATGTTTTGGGCCTGTCGCTGGGCAACACGGACTTTCAACTCCCTCCAAAGGTTTTCTATGGGGTTGAGATCTGGAGACTGGCTAGGCCACTCCAGGACCTTAAAATGCTTCTTACGAAGCCACTCCTTTGTTGCCCGGGCGGTATGTTTGGGATCATTGTCATGTTGGAAGACCCAGCCACATTTCATCTTCAATGCCCTTGCTGATGGAAGGAGGTTTACACTCAAAATCTCACGATACATGGCCCCATTCATTCTGTCCTGTACATGGATCAGTCGTCCTGGTCCCTTTGTGGAGAAACAGCCCCAAAGCATGATGTTGCCACCCCCATGCTTCACAGTAGGTATGGTGTTCTTTGGATGCAACTCAGCATTCTCTCTCCTCCAAACACGACGAGTTGTGTTTCTACCAAACCGTTCTATTTTGGTTTCATCTGACCATATGACATTCTCCCAATCCTCTTCTGGATCATCCAAATGCTCTCTAGCAAACTTCAGAGGGGCCCGGACATGTAGTGGCTTAAGCAGGGGGACACATCTGGCACTGCAGGATCTGAGTCCCTGGTGGCGTAGTGTGTTACTGATGGTAGCCTTTGTTACGTTGGTCCCAGCTCTCTGCAGGTCATTCACTAGGTCCCCCCGTGTGGTCCTGGGATTTTTGCTTACCGTTCTTGTGATCGTTTTGACCCCACGGGGTGAGATCTTGCGTGGAGCCCCAGATCGAGGGAGATTATCAGTGGTCTTGTATGTCTTCCATTTTCTAATTATTGCTCCCACAGTTGATTTGTTCACACCAAGCTGCTTGCCTATTGCAGATTCAGTCTTCCCAGCCTGGTGCATGTCTACAATTTTGTTTCTGGTGTCCTTCGACAGCTCTTTGGTCTTCACCATTGTGGAATTTGGAGTGTGACTGTTTGAGGTTGTGGACAGGTGTCTTTTTACTGATAACAAGTTCAAACAGGTGCCATTGATACAGGTAATGAGTGCAGGACAGAGGAGCCTCTTAAAGAAGAAGGTACAGGTCTGTGAGAGCCAGAAATCTTGCTTGTTTGTAGGTGACCAAATACTTATTTTCCACCATAATGTGCAAATAAATTCTTTCCAAATCAGCCAATGTGATTGTCTGGATTTTTTTCTCATTTTGTCTCTCATAGTTGAGGTCTACCTATGATGCCAATTACAGGCCTCTCTCATCTTTTTAAGTGGGAGAACTTACACAATTGGTGGCTGAATAAATACTTTTTTGCCCCACTGTACATGGGACACAACAGATCACCGATCACTGTAAAGAGCTGATGATGTCGGCTCTGTCATGTGATCAGCTGTGTCCAATCACGGTTATCGGCAGTTCTCTCCTCCCGCTGACAGTTTGTGAGGAGAGGAGAGCCGCTAATCTGCATTCCTCAGAGGGGACATCTACACAGGGAACTGATGAGCAGTGTAACCCCATCAGTGCCACCTGTCAGTGCCCATCAATGCCACATACCAGTGCCCATTAGTACACATCAATGCCACATGTCATTGCCTATCATGCCCATCAGAGCTGCCTTTCAGTGCCACCTATCAATGCCAGTCAATGCCACCTATCTTTGCTTTAGATCTAAACTGCAGTGCATTTTGAACGTGTTTGTAGGAAACCTGCACAGACCTTAATGCTGATGCGGTCCGGTTTGAAATTGATTTTGACACCCCTGTGTATTATAAACTGTGATGATCCTAGATTTGAAACAAAAAAAAAAAAAGTGAGCTCTGCCATTGTGCTAAAGGAATGTTTAACTGAAGTACAAAGACTCTTTGTAACTTGAAAACAATGTTGCAATATTCATTGCTTAACCTCTGCTAGTATTTGACTAACTATCTTAACCACTTCAAGTCCGGACACTTTCACCCCCTTCCAGTCCTGGCCAATTTTCAGCTTTCAGTGCTATCACACTTTGAATGACAATTACGCGGTCATGCAACACTGTACCCATATGAATTTTTTTGAGACAGATAAAACTTTATTTTGGTGGTATTTATTCACCATTAGGATTTTTATTTTTTTGCTATATAAATGAAAAAGTCCAAACATTTTGAAAAAAGTGTTTTTCTTATAAAATGTTTCAGATAATCTTTCAATATAAATCTTGGCCAAAATCCAAAATGTATTCAGCTATCTTTTTAGTAAAAATAAAATGACCCGAATTAGTTTATAACCAAAAATTATAATTTTTAAAAAATGTTTTTTACATTTTTATTTTTTAATATTGTTTATTTTACATACTGTCACCCTAGCAGTACAGTGTCACCAGTGACACTGTACTACTTGTGGGGGGTGATGAAGATTTTTTTTTTTTACACTGATTGCTTTTACACGCATATAGGATGTAAAAGCAATCATTTCTCTTTCTCTCTGTCTGCATTCCTGCAGCCATTGAGAACTACTGAGTGAGCTGTGATTGGTCACAGCTTGTCACATGGTACAAGGCTGTTATGAATAGCCTTGTACCATGTGACCTCTGTGATCATTCACAGATTTCACATGTAGTAAGCAATGTCGTCAGAAGTGACATCTTGCTTACTACTTTGCATGTGATCACTGATTGGCCAATCAGTGATCACATGATCGGGACCTCGTACAAAGGTCCCGTCCGACGATCGGTGTTTTACTGTGTCCGGAGGACAGAGCGTGCACCAGATCACGGTGTTGCACGCTCCCGGGGAGCGCGCACAAGCAGGGTGCGGGGAGGCCATTTATAAACGGCCACCCGAACATGCAGTGCCACCGTCCAGCCGTTTATATATAACGGCCTGTCGGGAAGTGGTTAATAGAAGGGGAGGTGCATCCAAAACCAATACACTACTAAAGAAAAACCCCACAAAAGGATATAGCACCTCAAAGGCTAATAAGAAGTATAATTTTATTAAGGACGTAACAATTAAACAAAACGTATCATATAATCAAACAATGCATGTACCCCGTCCTTATACTGCTGATTAGCCTATGAGGTGCTATATCCTTCTGTGGGGTTGTTCATGAGTATGTATGTTCTACCTGTGCCTGTGTGGATTTCCTCCTACTTTCCAAAGACAAGCTGGTAAATGAATTGGCCCCAATACAGTGCTGTGGAAAAGTATTACCCCCTTCCTGATTTTTAAAGGTAAAAGGCTGTAAAAGCAATCATTTCTCCTTCTCTCTGGCTGTGTTTCTTGCAACCATTAAGAAATACTGTGCAAGCTGTGATTGGTCCCAGCTTGTCACATGGTACAAGGCTGTTGTGAATAGCCTTGTACCATGTGACCTCTGTGATCATTCACAGATTTCACACTTCGTAAGCAATGACATCAGAAGTGACATCTTGCTTACTACTATTCATGTGCTCACTGATTGGCCAATCAGTGATCACATGATCCAGACCTTACACAGAGGTCCCGTACAGCGATCGGTGTTGCTCTGTGTCCAGAAGACACAGCAGGCACCGGATCGTGGTGCCACGCGATCCCTGGGAGCGCGCACAGGCAGGGAAGCGGGAGGACGTTTATAAACGGCCACCCGCTCCTGCACTGCTCCCGTCCGGTCGTTTATGTACATGGAACGCACTGGAAGTGGTTTAAGTGTTACTAAAGCCTGGACCCTGCATTCCCTCTATCTGGTCTCCCACAGTACACAGAACATGAAAATGCAATTATTTTAGTAAATATAAACTGCTAAATACCTTTTCTCATCAGAAATTAGAGCAGTTTTGTGACTTCAGCTGAGCACTGGTTAAAGCTTGTAGGAGGAGTTTTCTTTCTACTCTATAAGGATGCAAAACCCCTGACCTCTGTTTGAACAATGCTGATTGGCCCTGTGCTGGTTGCATGCACTCTCCCAAGAAAGAAAGAAAACCCTCTCCAGCAATACACACCACACTGAGCATGTGCAGAAGGGCTACGGATTCAGTCTGTCTTATCAGCGTGGACATTTGAACAAGGGGAGGGGCAGAGAAGACAGCATCAAACATCCTTTTTACACAATGCAGAGGATTAACCCTATAGGTTCCACATATAACAAGCATGCTTTACTGTATATACAGGCAGATTTTACTGATGTGGGTTTAGTAACACTTTAACACTACAATAAATACATTCAGGCTCCAGGCACACTAATGTTTTTTAAGCTCCTAGAAACTAAATAGTGTTATCCTATGTGTCCATGCACGCTACTTTAAGGTAATAGTGATTTTTGAGCTCTAGTGTTTAGGAACAGAAAAAAGTTTTTGTAGAAATTTTTGGAGCATTTTGCCAGCAGAAGAAAAGCTAAATGCTACTAAAACACTCATAACAGCTTTTTTTTCCCCCCCTCTACATGCACTGTAAGCACGCTAATAAAACGTTTACGCTCCTAAAATGCTCCTAAAATGCTACTAAAAAGCGCTATTACCAGTGTTTTTTATCCAGCATGTTTCCCAGCGTTTTTTTGAGCTTAAAAAAATTCTAGTGTGCATCTTCCTTTAAAACCAAGATAGATACATAAGTATCCACTGATTTGCGGAAGGCATATATGTGGGGACTGTGATACTAAAGCCTAAGGGTTATTCACACTAGAAACTTTGTTTTCCTGTACAATTCACGTGTAGTTTTGTGCAGTGCGATTTCAGCCGTTCATTTTGAATGGGCTGAAATTGCACCACACCAACAGTAGTGCATGCAATATTTTGGGAAATGCACAACAATCAGATCATATGGTACTTTTCTACAATGCAAACCAGTGCAAGCAAACATACTGTGTTTGTGACCTGCATTTGGGTGTCATTAACTTTGCACTGACACCTGTTGCTGATCGCAAGGGCAGTGCAATTTGAATGCGGTATTGGAAACAGCACAGAAAGCAGGTTTCCCACACCGCATTTTAGTTTCAATGTGCCCGAAGTTTAGCAAAAATGAAAAATCAGCGCAAGGGGTCTAACATAGGCTAGGTTCACACTATTGCTGGTGGTTGTGAGTGTGGAAATCACAGCTGTTTCTGCAACCAACACATGCTGCTCTTTACAGACTCGTGGGGCTACCATTCATTCTAAATGGTACCCTATGCATCTAAAAACGCAGTGCATTTGCAGGTGCAGGAATGTCTGGGAGATCACATGGTGCAAAAGAACCATGCGATTTCCTGGCAGCTGTGACTTAAAAATGGTGAAAGAATGTTTTTCCTGCATGAAATTGCAGGCACAGCAACCCATTTAAATGAATAGGCTGCTGTGCTTGAACAAAAGAGGCTCGCAGAGCCCCAATAGTGTGATCCTAACCTTAAGGGGTTCTAACGTCAAAAAAGTTTTTGTACCTTAATGCATGCCCTGCATTAAAGTAAAAAACCTTGACTTCAAAGCCACTTTGTTACATTCCTTCCAATAGCTGTTCCCCGTACCCCCCCCAATATTTCCTTTGTCCTTTCTTGAACCAGCGTTATGCCCAGCTGGTCTGTGCTCTCTTCTGCTCTTACAGGGCAGACTAAAAGTAGCAGGAGCCATTGGCAGATTATTTTATTTTTTTATTTTATTTTATGAAAAAAAATGAGCCTTTAATAATACTTTAAAGTGGTTGTAAAGCCTGAAGGTAAAATAAAAGCCTTCAGTGTGCAGCCTCCAGCCAATTCACACCTGGGCCTGATCTCGATCCAACGATGTTCATGGTGGACGAGGCTCTCCTGGCTTTCTCCATCTTCATTGGCTGAGACACAGCAGTGGGAGCAATTGGTCAATCGAAACAAGCGAGGAGGGAGCAAGTGGGGCAGCGGGGCCAAGCCGCTCTCTGTCTCATAGACACGCGGAAGCGGCTCAGCAGCGAGTGCGCCCAGAGCAAGCAGCTTGCTCTGAGGGTATTTAGCAGTGGGAAGGAGCCAGAAGTGTTGGCAGAGGACCCAAGAAGCACGGCAAAACCTGAAGCCAGAAGAGCTCAACAAAAATAGGGTCACCTGTTGGTCACATGACTGACTCTCTTCAAATGACAGCGTTATCTCTGCTGCACTAAGCAATGAGAATACTGTAGAATACCACAGGGTTCATACAGCAGAAGTACTTTTAATATTTTGGGAGAGCAAACAATGACTGTCGGAGGTCACTTGACCTGCAACTGACTTTCGGCAGTAAACTGTCAGTTTATAATCCAGGTAATTTCACATGGGGTTCATATCCAGTTTTCCCTCTTACCCCAAAAAAAGGGGCATAAACCACTTGGTCACCCCATGGCCCACTCTCTCCTTCTCCACCTATTTGTCCAGTAATGCCCTAATCGCTTCCTCTTTCGATTGGCAACGGAACAGGAGAGGGAATGAGCAGGACATAGTGGAACTGAGAGCCAGCATCAGACACATTTTCTGGTTTGTTAGATAACCAAGTCTCCCAGTGCCACTGATTTCACCTTCTGTCCACTACATCACTACTAATGTATCCCTGCAAATCTATAGTGACGTAGCAGTGGGTGGAACCATAGCATGGAGTGGGTGATGCAGAAATGCAGGAGATTCTTTGGATTGTGTAGCCCAGAGCTCGACAAATCACAGGTGCCAGGTGGCCAAATCGCGATCCAGGCCCGGGCTCCCGTAAGCAGGGTGGATTTGATTTAAATCACGATTTAAATCACTAGTCAGTAAGGCTTGATTTAAATCCTAGTTTTCTACATAGATTAATTCTTGCTGGTATAACTTTAATATGCAAGTAGATGAAGATTTTTAGAATAACAACTTTTCATATTAGTTTTTTTATCCCCAGTTTAATAGATTAATCATTCATATTTGGACAACTTTTCTGTTGTACTTAGGAAGGAGAAAAATAATCATTACCTTAATAATAACAATTTAAATAGATTTATTCATCTGAAACAATAACATTACAGCATATGTGATTTGCTTAAACAAACATCCATGTTTGTTAACTAATTTGGCTAAACAAAATATATATATTTTAAGAAACTTAGACTGTCAGCCCCTTCCTCCTCACACTTAGTTTCACTTTCTTCTTGTGCAGATCTATTCCACTCCAAACAATCAGAAAAATATTGTTTCTATTCACTAAACTTCTTGAAATTTAGCACTGAAGGGGTTGATTCTGTATTTATAGGTTTGTAGAAGTTAAGATTAAGGTCTTTTTCTTAACTCTGTTCATGTTATAACATTTTTGCTGTGAAGAAGAGGCATGTGATCTCCGCTGAGTCATTTCAGTTTTGAGAACTGCAAAGTAAACCAAACATCTGTGATAATATCTTGTAGGCAGAGAAACTGCCCAATAATCTTACAAAAACCTCTGGAAGAGCATGACATTGTGAATGGATTCATGGAATTTATTTACCAAAAAAATTAAACATATACAGCCTTATTCCATCATGAAATAAAGATTCGTTTTTTAATTATGTAGAATAACCTTTGGATGGTAATATATTTTCCTCAAAAAGCATTTTATTCAAAAAAATCCGATTTAAATAAAAAAAATCTATTTTTTTTTTGATTTTTTAAAAAAAATCATTGATTTTTATCCACCCTGCCCGCAAGCCTATTCACCACTGGCACCAGACACAAGCAACTTCTGACGCTCTGGGCATGTAGCGTCGGGCAGCTGATTCAGCTCCAACCAGTGGCGGAGCTACCAGGGTCACGATGGTCGCACTTGCGACCATGTTCAGGAGTTGCGCCATTGTGGAGGGGGGCCCAAAAATAGTTGTACCAACTTTTGGCACTGGGCTCCGCTCCTGTCTGCTGCGCCTGCCTTCCTGTGGTCTCTGCCTTCTCCCCGCTGGGTGCCCTCCCCCGCCTCCATGATCATCTTTGCATTCCAGTTATTTGTTGCTGGCACTGCCGGGTGTGCTAGCAACCAATGACATTCTGCAGATACTGGAGGGAAGGAAAGTAGCCATAGAGCTACAGCCGCTCCACCTTTCAGCTCTGCCCCTCTACTCCGGCTCTCAGCTTTAGACACTTACTAGCCTGCAGCTGCTCCTGAGTCTGGTTGGTAAGGCAATCTATTTGCAGAGATGTTGATATAAGGAGGGGTCTTTCTGATCTAATTGGGGTCTCTTAGGGGGAGAGGCACTGATATAAGGGGACAGTGAGCTTATAGGGGTTTTTAAGGGAATGTGCTGACTGCTGTTGATCAGAAGTCACCTTCCCCATTAGACCAGTCCCCCTATATCACCATCACCCCCTTAGAGACTTCCCATTATATCAGTCACCTTATATCAACACCTACCCTTTACAGACCTCCATTAGAACTGAGTCCCTTTATTTTAGACCCCCCCCCCCCATTAGATCAGAGTCCCTTTATATTAACCACCGTTAGAAACCCCCCCCCCTCCCCATTACATAAGAGTACCTTCATAGTAGCTGCCCCCCCCCCCCATTATGAGAGAGACCCCTTTGGAGATCAACGGTTGGCCATCTCTGTCGCCGAGAACAAAGTCCTGCCAGTCAAACAAAAATGGCTCTTAGATTTTTTTAGTTGGCTCCTAGTCTCAAAGTAAATTTGTTAAGCCCTGGTGTTGCCCTTAAAGAAAACAGGTGGTGATTCACTGGTAATGGGGCTGCTAAATATCCCTTCCTTACAGGCTGTTTTTTGAGACAGAGTCACTTTAAAACTCTCAGAGAACACCTTTATGCTACCAATGATATAGCAGCCCCAGAATCGCAGTTCTATTACTACAGGGTGCAGTGTCTGGACATGTACCTGTACTGGTGTGTAATCTAAGGCCTGGCACAAGCAGGCTAGGATTCTGATTGTGGCTCAGGTCCAGCATGTTACATTCATGTATGTACAGTGGCCATTAGATGGTTTCATCGGTGCCTATTTTATATCATTTCTTAATGGAGTTACTACTGGCAGCCAGCATCTAAATGCCTATCGCAACAAAGCTTTCACCACAGTGATTTGTCTTGATATGTCTGCTCCAATTTCTGTACCTGTTTGTATGCCATAACATTCTCAGTTGAAGAGGTTCTTTCGTCAGTTAAATAAAAAAACCATACATAAAAGTCAGCAGCTACAAATACTACGGCTTCTTACGCAGTAAGATCAGACTGTATATGCAGTAAAGTATGCTTGTTGTACTCCCTGTGGACCGGAAGGGGTTAATCTTCCACATTGTGTAAAAAGGCTGTTTGATCCAGTTTTCTCTGATCCTTCCCTTCATCTACTGTCCACAATCCATCTGCTGATAGTACAGAGCCCTAGGAGTTCCTCTACACATGCTCAGTTTGGTGTGTATTGCTTGAGAGTGTGTGGTTTTTTTTTTGGTAGGATGCATGTGTTCAGCACAGGGCCAACCAGCACTGTCCAGACAGAGGGTCAGTGGTTATACAGCCTCATAGGACAATCAGAATGAAAACTCCTCTTGCAAGCTTGAACCAGTGCTTGGCCGGACACTGATAAAAGTCACAAGACTGCTATATACTACTGATGAGAAAAGGAATTTAGCAGTTTATATTTACTAAAATAATTGCATTTCAATGTTCTATGTACAGTGGGAGACCAGATATAGTGAATGCAGGATCCTGGGCTTAGTAACACTTTATTAAAAGGACACTTACCTGTCCAGGGATTCAATACTCTCCTCAGCTGACTGGTTCTTTGCTGGTATTTGGGTCCCTGGCAGCACCAACTTGGATGTGGGAAGCTGGCTACGAATCTCTGCGGCTTCACAGCTGGCTTCCCTCTGCGCTTTCTGAATGACACACAGCCTCCTGGGAGATATGTTCCGGGGGGGTTGCGGTGGGAGGGGGTTTGTGAGAATGCCACTGGAATTTCTGAGGCATTCCCTGCAGAATTGAGAGTGGGAACCTGCTAGCAGGACCAGGGACGCCTCATTGCCGTCAGCTAGAGGGGAGGGAGGAGAGCGGACACGGCCGCTCCCCTCCCCTCCCCTTCTTGTCCTGACCTGTAATTGACGTTATGATGTCACTTCTGGGTCCCCGTTGAGAGATTCCCAGCCATGGAAGCCGGGAAAGAATGTAATGCAATGCACACTGCATTGCATTCAGTGGAGCACAGGGGAGACATGCAGAGTCTTTTAGACCCTAGATACCTCAATATAGAGAACCGGTCACCAAAAATCATCACATAGTGGACTTTGTCCCCTATGTAGTGGAAAAGAAATAAAAAAATGTTATTGTAAAAAATGAAAGTTACACCCAAGCACAGGCCCGTACAAATGTAAAAGCACACGCTGGGGCGTCTACGCATGAAAACGTTGATTGCAATTCACATGTCACTGCGCACTCCAGAATGAGAGCAATAATTCTAGCACCAGACCTCCTCTTTAATGCTAAACTGATGACCTATAAGGAGCTTGAAAAGTGTTGACCTATAGAAAATATAGGGTACTGAAGTTTGTTTCATTTCACGAACGTGCACAAATTTTAAGGTTTGACAAGTTGGATATCTATTTACTCTGTGCAACCTCATCTTTGATATTTTACAAAAAAATAGGGTAATGCATTGCTTTTTTGTGCCATAAAATTAACGTACTTGTATTTTTTACTGAAATTTTGCTGTAATATCATGCGATATAAAAAATTGGAACTACCACTATTTTAGGGTCTCTGCTTTCAGAAAAAATATGATGTTCGGGGGTTTCATATAATCTTCAGGGATAAAATTATTTTTTAAGCTTGTGCAAAAAACTGCTCTGGCAGTAAAAGGGATAAAGGATTAGCCTCCTAGATTGTAAGCTTGAAAGAGCAGGGCCCTCAATCCCCTCATGTTTTGCATTGTATTGGTGTTGTTCTGTCACATGTTCTGTACCCCTCTGTAATGTACAGCGCTGAGCGAACTATTGGCACTTTATAAATACTGTATAATAATAATAAGCCCTGACCCACCCTTTTCTTAGGAGCAGCCAATGAGGGCTCATTACACTACAAAGTCTCTCCCATCCCTGCTAGTCCCCGGGTGCGGTGCTGGAGAGAGGCCGGGAGGGGAGGAGGAGATGAACAGCGCAAAAATATTAAACGTTTAAGTTCCCATAAAGCCCCTTTTGTTTTTAAAAGCCCCAGACATTCCTAATAAAACCTTCAGTTTAAATACAGTTTTGGTTAAAAAAAAAATGTTTTATCTAGACAAGTAGGTTGTCGTGAAGGACAAATAGATTGTGGCACCAATTTAGTCCCTGGACAAGTAGGTTTTTAAAGAATTTCCACACCCCTGTATGAGGTATCACCATGATTGTCAGAACAAGAGCAATAATTATAGCACTAGAACTCCTCCGTAACTTTACTGCTAACCTGTAGAAATTTTTAACACATCACCCAAGTACCATAGTTTGACCCCATTCCACGAACCCGCACTTTTTTAAAGCATGACATGTGTATCTATTTACTTGCCGTAACATCCTTTTTCATATTTTACAAAAAAATTGGGTTATACAGTGAGGAACAGAAGTATTTGAACACCCTGCGATTTTGCAAGTTCTCCCACTTAGAAATCATGGAGGGGTCTGAAATTCACATTGTAGGTGCATTCCCACTCTGAGAGACAGAATTAAAAAAAAATTCAGGAAATCACATTGTATGATTTTTAAAGAATTTATTTGTCTTGCACTGCTGAACATAAGTATTTGAACACCTGAGAAAATCAGTGTTAATATTTGGTACAGAATCCTTTGTTTGCAATTACAGAGGTCAAACGTTTCCTGTAGTTCTTGACCAGGTCTGCACACACTGCAACAAGGATTGTGGCCCACTACTCCACACAGATCTCCTCTAGATCTGTCAGGTTTCGGGGCTGTCGCTGAGCAACACGGAGTTTCAGCTCCCTCCAAAGATGTTCTATTGGATTTAGGTCTGGAGACTGGCTAGGCCACTCCAGAACCTTGATATGCTTCTTACGGAGCCACTCCTTGGTTATCCTGGCTGTGTGCTTCGGGTCGTTGTCATGTTGGAAGACCCAGCCACGACCCATCTTCAATGCTCTGACTGAGGGAAGGAGGTTGTTGCTCAAAATCTCACAATAAATGGCCCCATTCATCCTCTCCTTAATCCAGTGCAGTCGTCCTGTCCCCTTCGCAGAAAAGCACCCCCAAAGCATGATGCTACCACCCCCATGCTTCACAGTAGGGATGGTGTTCTTGGGATGCAACTCATCCTTCTTTTTCCTCCAAACACGACGAGTGAAGTTTAGACCAAAAAGTTCTACTTTGGTCTCATCTGAGCACATGACTTTCTCCCATGCCTCCTCTGGATCATCCAGATGGTCATTGGCAAACTTCAGACGGGCCTGGACATGTGATGACTTGAGCAGGGGAACCTTTCGTGCAATGCATGATTTGAAACCATGACGGCGTAGTGTTCTACCGACAGTGACCTTTGAAACTGTGGTCCCAGCTCTCTTCCTGTCATTGACCAGCTCCTCCCTTGTAGTTCTGGGCTGATTCCTCACCTTTCTTATCATCAGTGATACCCCACGAGGTGAGATCTTGCATGGAGCCCCAGTCCGAGGGAGACTGACAGTCGTCTTTAGCCTCTTCCACTTTCTAACAATTGCTCCAACAGTTGATCTATTTTCACCAAGCTGCTTGGCAATTGCCCGTAGCCCTTTCCAGCCTTGTGGAGGTCCACAATTTTGTCTCTGGTGTCTTTTGACAGCTCTTTGGTCTTGCCCATTGTAGTAGTTGGCGTCTGACTGTGGGGTGGACAGGTGTCGTTAAAGAGCTCAGACAGGTGCTATTAAGTTAGATTAATGAGTGGAGTAGAGGTGGACTTTTTAAAGGCACAGTAACAGGTCTTTGAGAGCCAGAATTCTTGCTGTATCTTAGGTGTTCAAATACTTATGTTCCGCAGTGCAAGACAAATTCTTTAAAAATCATACAATGTGATTTCCTGATTTTTTTTTTTTTTTTAATTCTGTCTCTGAGTTGGAATGCACCTACAATGTAAAGTGGGAGAACTTGCAAAATCGCAGCGTGTTCAAATACTTCTGTTCCTCACTGTATATTGTTTTGTTGCTTTTTGTATTTTTTATAATCATTAAAGTGTATTTTTTTTCCAAAAAAATATATTTTTAAAAACTGGCCATTTTTGGTTTTCGGCCAAGTGCATCCTGAATTTTCGGTATCAGAATCTTCATTTCAGTGCACCACTAGTATGAATCGCATACTAGCACATTATGCAGGACTTACCTTAAAATGAAGCCCTCCAGCAGCCACTGACAGGGCTTCCATCTTCACCCAGTCTTCCTTTCAGGTTCGCAGGATCTGGCCATTTGATGTCACTCCTGCACATGCAAATGGGAGCCACAGTCCTGATACAGCTTTGATGGCATGCACACCTTCAGAGCTCAGTGCGCTTGTGCCAGTGATGTCACCGACTGCAGAAGTAATGAATATCTCCAAACCAGTGCAGGTTTAGGAAATATTTCTCCACAGCCCAGTGCTCCAGTGAGCGCTGGAGGGATAGAGCACAGTGCCGGAGGCTGACAGCCATGGCTTTCTACTCAGAACGGAGGGGAGAACTGAGCGACCAAAGGTGTTTGATTGCTCGGTTCTCATTGCGTAGTCGGTAGGGGACAGATGCATTATCATATCTATGCTGCATCCACTTAGGTGAGTACAAGTGTTTGCTATTTATTAAATAAGGATGATGTTCTTGTTTAGTAGATGTTTTTTTTTTTAGAATATGGTTTATTTGTGTTTTTTTTTTTTTTTTTTTTTTGTTTAACAGCAATGGGTAAAAGAAAGGAAACCAGCCCCTTGGGTACCTCTGGACATGGTAAGAGAGCAAGGCCAGATGATGATCAAGATTCTTCTTCTGGAGAGGGGTCTCAGTCAGTAAGTACAAACCTCCACATTTTTCTATCTCTGCGCACTCGCATATAATGAATGAGTAAAGGTCAGCTGGCATATGAGTTTAGTGTGTTAAATTAATCTTTGAAATCTTTTTATATCATCACAATAGAATCTAAGGTAGGCCATACATTATGCAATTTTCTTTCCTCCTACAGGTTAAAGGAAAGAAAATTGTTCAACTTCCCCACTGCAGCGCTATTGTATTTTGCTGACAGGGAACCTTCCCTATCAGCAGAATACAGTAATCACTGCTGGTGACTGCCCTCCAAACAGATCTGCATGGACTGAGGGGGGGGGGGGGGGGCGCTGATCCATTTTTTTTTGTTTTTTTCAGGTTGGAGGTAGGTGAGTGTAAACGGACTTAAGTCCAGGCCAATGATTTGCTATGTAGAGAAAGTAGAATTGGGATGACATTTCTGGTGCCTGCTCCAGAACAAAACAGATTGGCAGTTGAATTTCCACCTGCCCTCACATGTTCACTTTAATGCTACAATTTGGCTGCAGATGAACCCTCTTGAAAGATTTTCTTCATTATTATTATACAGGATTTATATAGCGCCAACAGTTTGCTCAGCGCTTTACAATATAACGTGAGACAATACAGTTCAATACAAGAGGGTTAGGAGGGCCCTGATCCTGGGAGCTTACAATCTAGGAGGGAGGGGCTAGTGGTACAAAAGGTAGTAACTGTGGGGGATGGACTGGTTGGAAGAGTAGAAGATTCCATTATTAGCTGAGGGCAGGATATTCAGCTTATCAGCTGTAGTGCCTTCATTAAGAGACGCCACTAGGGAAACAATGGTGTCTCACTCACACTAGTATGGGTGCTCTGGTAGTATTAACCGCTTCCCGTCCACCCTATAGCAGAAATACTGCTACAGGGCGGCACCGGTGCACAAAATCATGTATAATTACGCGTGATGTTGAAGTTTCGGGTAGGGGGCACACGAACCCTACTGGGCGCTACCATTCACGGCTGTCAATCACCGGGTCCTGGCCTGTGATTACTCGCCGTCGCCCAGTGATTGCCAAGGATCTCCGATGGGGAGGAGAACTGTTTGAGAACAAAACAATTCTCCTCCCTGTCAGCTCGTGCACACTGCTTTGCATGGCTGTGCACAGCACAGCCATAGAGAGCACTGTGCTTACAGTGAAGCACAAACACACAGCCCCATAATAAAACACACCCAGCACACAGTTAACCCTTTGATTGCCCCTCATGTTAACCCCTTCCTTTTTTAGCAAGGACATGTAGCAGAATACATTTTGGCCTAAATTTTTATGACGAAATTGGATTTTTAAAATTTTTTTACTGGACATGTTTAATAGCAAAAAGTAAAAAATATTTATTTTGTCTCAAAATTGTCAGTCTTTTTTTTTTTTTTTTTTTTCTTATAGTGCAAAAAATAAAAACGTACAGGCGATCAGATACCACGAAAAGAAAGCTCAATTAGTGGGGGAAAAAAGGATGTAAATTTAATTTGGGTGCAGCATTGCATGACCGTGCAATTGTCAAAGTAACGCAGCTCCATAACGCAGACAATGACCTGGTCAGGAAGGGTGGAAAATCTTCAGGAGGGCAAGTGGTTAAAGGCGTTACTTGTGAACAGCATAAACAAATTGGTGCAATGTAAATAAATATCATAGTGCATCTTCTCACAGAATTACTTGGTTAATCACAAACATATTATAAATTGGTAAGATTTATACCTTTTATGGTGTTTCAAACACTCCACTAAAATTTGTTTTCCAAATGTCTAGCTCAGAGTTGCGTACTCAGTTATTTGTTGCCATCTAGCACATAAATTAAGCCCAAATCTTCAAAAACTGTCCATGCAAGCTATATTACATTGTTCACTCACTCATCCAATAGAGCATTTGTTTTCTGTATTCTGCAAAAATCCTGGCTGATCCTGTTGCTCACTGTCTCTCCCTCCTTGTCTGTGTCCTCACTGCAGCCTGAGATGGTGTAGACCAGCTGTTAACATCTACTAAGCATGCTCCAGTTTCAGTTCCCCTCTAAGCTGTTCCTTTCCTTTTTTTTTTTTTATCTGTGCAGCCCATGTGTCTGTAGAGTCACACATGTGGGGGTTTACACAGTGGTAAATGCGACTTCTCCCTCCTCCTCCTCCTCATATTACTAAACACTATGGGGGCGGGATATAAGATGGTGGTTGATGGAGGCTTCACCTCCCTGTTAGTCCCTGCGCATGCGTGCCACAGATACAGGCTGGAGGAGTGTTACAAAGCCTGTGATTCTTGTGTGCACCCAGGCTGTCATAGCCTGAGTTCACACAGGAGCGGTTCAGGGAGGTTTCCCGCAGCGGAGAGTGGGCGTTTGGGAATGGATGCTATGGTGGCAGATGCTTCATATCCTCAGCAGTAGGCAAGGAGAGAAAGCGGCGGGGATTTGAAACCACCCACGGCTTTCTCCTTTCTCCTTGCATTGATGACTGTTTGGACTAGAGGGCTTTTACTTGGTCAGCAACATCACTTGGACGGTGCAGACCAATCAGATGCCGTCTAGCCCGTACTGTCATCGCTGCAAGGAAAGGAGAGAAAGCTGTGGGGATTTCAAATCCCAGACCTGTGAAGCAGCTTTCTCTCCTCTCCTCCCATTTTCTCTCCTCTGCTACTGCTGAGAATATGGAGCATCTGACACCATAGTATACATCCCCACAAGCCCACTCTCTGCTCAGCATGGGATCCCTGCAGGGAGGTTTCCTGTACCGCTTTTATGTAAACTCAGGCTATAACACGCTTGGGTTCACACAGGAGCAGTGGGGAAACCATGTGCAATTTGGATAGGAATTGAATTCCTGTTCAAATCACATGCTAATCTTTGCTGTGCAGTTTGTATTGATCCAAAGCGCACTGCAATGTATCAGTTTTACAGTATCATGAGCATTTTCACGAGTACGAATACTAGGTATCGGCACATCCCTATTAAGTACCTTATGTTTTCTGTGGACGACACTTTAAAAGCCCACTATAGGTCATCAGTTTGGTATTACAGAGGAGGTCTGGTGCTAGAAATATTGCTCTCACTCCGGCGTGTAACATGTATTGCAATTATTTTCATGTGTAGGTGCCCCAGACACCAACGTTTAGGTTTGTACGTATGTATATGTGAAGCTGGGAGAACATCAAAATGTTTTTGTGAGGGTGGGGTGGTTATATGTGCTTGGGTGTAATGTTAATTTTTTTACAATTAAAAAAAAAAAAAAATCTTCTACTTTTTTTCATCACATTTTTGTGTGGTGTTTTTTTTTTTCTTTTGCTTTTACTATGAAAAAAAATTAACCCATTGAAAGGGACAGAACCCAGTGCATCCAAACCCAATGACCAAATTGCAGGAGCCTTCAGGCTTACAGAGCCTACTTTTCTCAACTTAATCAATAGTCAGAATGTATCCGATTGTTCAGTGTGTTGAATATTCTTATTTTCATAGGTCACTGCTGATGTTGGGATCATTGAAAGCATTTCACTGAAGAACTTTATGTGTCATGCAATGCTTGGACCCTTCCGATTTGGACCAAATGTCAACTTTGTTGTTGGGAACAATGGAAGTAAGTGATGTCACCTTAACTTTGGTTTCACACACATATACAGTGTGGTGCGGTGCATCGCATGTGATTCGCACAGGAACCGCACCACATTCCTGTGCAATTCACATGTGGTTTGTTTGCGGTGCGATTGGAGCAATACATTATGTAGGGCTCAAATCGCACAGCACCCGCACCAAAAAGGTACAGGACCCTTTTTTGGGTTTGCACTAGAATCGGATCGCATGGGTTTTCACACTTACGTGATCTGATTCTGCACATGGCACCACGTTTTGCGAACCGATTTCTGGGTGTTGCTAACTTAACATACACTCCTGCAGCGGTTCACATGAACAGGGTGCAATTCTGATGCAGTTCGCAGAGAAAACGCTGGGAATTCCACATCACTGTGAACCCAGCCTTCTAATAAGTTTGTCTTTTCAAAGGCAGCCCATTAAGCTGCTATTTGTATATTTATAAATGCACTATATATTTATTTTACATAAAGTATTTTGACCCCTTCACTTTTTTCAGTTTTGTTCTTTTGCAGCCTGATACTACAGTTTAAATTATTATATTTTTTTCTCATTAATCTACATTCAGTACCCCATAATGATGAAGTAAAAACAGAATTTTAGAAATGTTTGCAAATGTACGAAAAGGGAAAAACTGAAATATTACATTGACATAAGTATTCATACCCTGCTCAGGTGCCTCCCATTTCTCTTGATTGTTGCTGAGATGTTTCTGCACCTTGCTTGGAATCCACCTATGGTAAATTCAATTGATTGGAAATGTTTTGGAAAAGCACCCCGGTCACATCGGGTGCGACTTGTCATGCGATTTGCATATCGCATGCCAAGTCGCACCCTATTGTCTGCAATTAAAGCGGTCTTATCAGTTCGTGTCCTGACTTGTTCGGAGCCGCACCGTTTTCTAAAGTTGTACATGCACTTCATTTGGTGCGATTTGCATAGACATCTGTGTCAGATGTCTTGCAAATCGCACCTGAAATCTGCATCTCACCCGACTTTGAAATCGTGCGACTTCACTGTAAGTCGCACAATTTCAAAGTCGGGCTTGATGTGACCGGGGTGTAAGGCTCCTTTCACATTAGGGCTTGATTTGAAAACATGCTGTAAAAGTGTGAAAATGCACAATCGCATATTCAGGTGCCATTCATTTCAATGGCACCTGAAAATGGGGTGTGTTTTTCCACACAGCAAATGCTCCAAGATCGTGCAAACAAAATCGCGGGTTCCGGAATATTTTTTTGGGCGTCCTGCGATTTTGTTTACGGGATTGAGTTGTGTTTGCTGTGCTGTGTTTTCAAATTGCGGGCAGAATTGCGCAGATTCTGCCCATGATATGAAGAGCCCTACTGTGAAACCATAAGCTTAAAGGAACTGCATGCAGAGCTCAGAGACAGGAATATTTCAAGGCACAGATCTGGGGAAGGCTACAAAAAATTCTGCACTGAAGGCTCCCAAGAGCACAAGGGCCTCCATAATTCTTAAGTGGAAGAATTTTGGCACAACCAGGACTCTGTCAAGAGCTGGTCACCCGATCAAATTGAGCAATCGTGGAAGAAGGGCCTTAGTAAGAGAGGTGACCAACAACCTGATGATCACTCTGACTGAGCTCCAAAGATCCTGTGTGGAGATGAAACAAAGTTTCAAAAGGATCACTGCAGCTCTCTACCGATCTGAGCTTCAAGGCAGAGTGGCTAGATGGAAGCCTCCCCTTAGTACAAAACACATGAATGCCTGCTTAGAGTTTGCAAAAAAAAACCTGAAGGACTCTAATAAGACTGTGAGAAATAGGATTCTCTGGTCTGATGAAACCAGGATTGAACGGTTTGGCCTCAATTCTAAATGCTATGTCTGCAGGAAACCAGGCACTGCTCATCACCTGCCCAATACCATCCCAACAGTGAAGCATGGTGGTGGCAGCATCATGCTGTGGGGGGGGGGGTTCAGCAGCAGGGACTGGGAGACTGGCCAGAGTTGAGGGAAAGCTGAATGGAGCAAAGTACAGAGCTATCCTCAAAGAAAATCTGTTCCACAGTGCTCAGAACCTCAGACTGAGCTGAAGGTTCACCTTCTAACATGACAGCGATCCTAAGCACACAGACAAGACAACACAGGAATGGCTTAAGAACAGCTCTGCGAATGTCTCACAGTGGCCCAGTCACAGCCCTAACTTGAACCCTATTGAACTGGCTGTCCACCGACGGTCCCCATCCATCCTGACTGAGCTTGAGAGAATTTGCAAAGAAGAATGGCAGAAAGTCCCCCAATCTAGGTGTGCAAAGCCTGTTGTGTCATAACAAACAACAGTGGAGGCTGTAATTGCTGCCAAAGGCCTTCAACAAAGTACTGAGTAAAGGGTCTGAGTGTTTAAAGCTGTAGGAAAGGCTGATATATATATATATATATATATATATATATATATATATATATATATATATTAGTAGGTGGATTAGCGCTTGTCTAAATTGGCCCTAGTGTGTTTGTGTGTGTGTATGTATATGTGTATGTATGTGTGTGTATATGTATATATATATATATGTATGAATGTGAGTTAGGTACCTTAGATTTTATACCTCTTGAGGGTTAGGGACTGATGTGAATGTACTATATATTTATATATGTGTGTGTATAAAGCGCTGCGTAAACTGACAGCGCTGTAAAAGTACCTGAAATAAATAAATTTAAAAAATCATAATGTGCTAGTATGCATTCTATACTAGCACATTATGAAAGACTTACCCCAAAACGAAGCCCTCCATCGGCGCTTTGTCTTCCTCCGGGTTCGTGGGCTGTGGCCGTTTGAATGGCCAAGCCTCAATGACGTCACTCCCGCACGTGCGCTCAGGAGTCACAATATACCATCAGTATACCGTCCTTTAAGAGCACAATGTGCATGCGCCAGTGACGTCACCGGCCTCCTAGCTAGAGAATATCTCCTAAACGGTATTCCTTGCACCTGCAGTTAATCTTTATTATAAGCATATCTGTAGGTACAAATGAAAAATCTGTGATTACTTCCCTGTTAAGTACTCGTGATATTTCAGTTTTTTCTTTTTAATAAATTCAGACATTTCTAAATTTCTATTTTCAATTTGTCACTTATGGGGTGCTGAGTGTAGATTGAAAAAAAAAAAAAAATTAACCAATTTTACGTCCATCATGACCAGGCCATTTTCTGCGATACGGTGCTGCATTACTTTAACTGACAATTGTGCTGTCATGCAATGCTGTACATTAATTAACCCCTTGGCGCTGACGTAGCACAAATATGCGGCCTCACAAAAGTGTTTATTTTCTGTGGGGCCACATATTTGCATATCTGTCTTTGTGCTGAGAGTGCACCGCGCAGCGCGCTCCCAGCACAAAGACTGGGGTGCCACTGAGAGTCCCGGGTCCCTTTCTAACAATCAGGTTCTGGGTCACATGATCGCTGTGATAGCCGTGATAGCCTCTGATTGGCTATCACAGTGATCAGTCATTGTGAAGCCCGCCCCCTTGTTTTTTTCTTTGAATGGAGGAGAGAGAGATGCATTGTAATATTTTTAAATTGGTATCAGTGTCAGTTGGTGTCAGTGTGTTTTAGGTAAACAAAAATCAAAATGAGAACTATTGTTTCTGGGCTGTACTACAGGTAAAAACGACAAATAACATACACATATATGGTATTTCTGCAGTTGTCAGGAGCTGGAAAATTTGTTTTGGGTTGTTCTTTGGTGGTAGGTTATGGTAGTAACAAACACACAGCTAAATAAAAAAATAAACTTTTTTTTTTTACTATTATGGGCCAGGTTTCCTTTTGATAATAGAAAAATAAAATCAGAAGATTATCATTACCATTTACCACCAAATGAAAGCCCAATTTTTCCTGAAAAAAGCAAGGTGTAATTCCTCCTTCGTAATTACTAACACATGTCAAAGTTGTAAAATTTTACTTAGGCTTTAAGATTTGTTTTACCCTTAGGCGTGAAGGGGTTAAATTTAAAAAAAAAAAAATTCCCACAAATAGTTTTGTTTTGGTGGTGTTTGATCACCACTGGGTTTTTTATTTTCTGCACTATAAATGAAAAAAACTAATTAAAAAAAAAACATTC
The DNA here is from genome assembly GCF_062004578.1 of Staurois parvus. NCBI lineage: Eukaryota > Metazoa > Chordata > Amphibia > Anura > Ranidae > Staurois > Staurois parvus. The sequence goes on along the minus strand of NW_028317894.1, from coordinate 6,863,743 downwards.
TATATATATATATATATATATATATACAGTCAGGTCCATAAATATTGGGACATCGACACAGTTCTAACATTTTTGGCTCTATACACCACCACAATGGATTTCAAATGAAACGAACAAGATGTGCTTTAACTGCAGACTGTCAGCTTTAATTTGAGGGTATTTACATCCAAATCAGGTGAACGGTGTAGGAATTACAACAGTTTGCATATGTGCCTCCCACTTGTTAAGGAACCAAAAGTAATAAGACAGAATAATAATCATAAATCAAACTTTCACTTTTTAATACTTGGTTGCAAATCCTTTGCAGTCAATTACAGCCTGAAGTCTGGAACGCATAGACATCACCAGACGCTGGGTTTCATCCCTGGTGATGCTCTGCCAGGCCTCTACTGCAACTGTCTTCAGTTCCTGCTTGTTCTTGGGGCATTTTCCCTTCAGTTTTGTCTTCAGCAAGTGAAATGCATGCTCAATCGGATTCAGGTCAGGTGATTGACTTGGCCATTGCATAACATTCCACTTCTTTCCCTTAAAAAACTCTTTGGTTGCTTTTGCAGTGTGCTTTGGGTCATTGTCCATCTGCACTGTGAAGTGGCATCCAATGAGTTCTGAAGCATTTGGCTGAATATGAGCAGATAATATTGCCAGAAACACTTCACAATTCATCCTGCTGCTTTTGTCAGCAGTCACATCATCAATAAATACAAGAGAAGCAGTTCCATTGGCAGCCATACATGCCCACGCCATGACACTACCACCACCATGCTTCACTGATGAGGTGGTATGCTTAGGATCATGAGCAGTTCCTTTCCTTCTCCATACTCTTCTCTTCCCATCACTCTGGTACAAGTTGATCTTGGTCTCATCTGTCCATAGGATGTTGTTCCAGAACTTTGTAGGCTTTTTTAGATGTCGTTTGGCAAACTCTAATCTGGCCTTCCTGTTTTTGAGGCTCACCAATGGTTTACATCTTGTGGTGAACCTTCTGTATTCACTCTGGTGAAGTCTTCTCTTGATTATTGACTTTGACACACATACACCTACCTCCTGGAGAGTGTTCTTGATCTGGCCAACTGTTGTGAAGGGTGTTTTCTTCACCAGGGAAAGAATTCTTCGGTCATCCACCACAGTTGTTTTCCGTGGTCTTCCGGGTCTTTTGGTGCTGCTGAGCTCACCGGTGCGTTCCTTCTTTTTAAGAATGTTCCAAACAGTTGTTTTGGCCACGCCTAATGTTTTTGCTATCTCTCTGATGGGTTTGTTTTGTTTTTTCAGCCTAATGATGGCTTGCTTCACTGATGGTGACAGCTCTTTGGATCTCATCTTGAGAGTTGACAGCAACAGATTCCAAATGCAAATAGCACACTTGAAATGAACTCTGGACCTTTTATCTGCTCATTGTAATTGGGATAATGAAGAAATAACACACACCTGGCCATGGAACGGCTGAGAAGCCAATTGTCCCATTACTTTTGGTCCCTTAATAAGTGGGAGGCACATAAGCAAACTGTTGTAATTCCTACACCGTTCACCTGATTTGGATGTAAATACCCTCAAATTAAAGCTGACAGTCTGCAGTTAAAGCACATCTTGTTCGTTTCATTTCAAATCCATTGTGGTGGTGTATAGAGCCAAAAATGTTAGAATTGTGTTGATGTCCCAATATTTATGGACCTGACTGTATGTGTGTGTGTATATATATATATATATATATACACATTTTTTTTTTTATACTAGTAATGGCGGTGATCAGCAATTTATAATGGGACTACGATATTACAGTGGACAGTTTGATGCTTTTTGGGAACAAGTGACACTAATAAAGTGATCAGTGCTAAAAATATACACTGTCACTGTATTAATGACATTGACTCGGAAGGGGTTAAACATCTAGGGCGAGCAAAGGGTTAACAGTGTTCCTAGCTATGTGATTTCTTTACCCTGTGTGCTGTTTTTACTAGGCAATCTGCTAGATTTTCCTTCCCTACTTTGCACAGAAAGAAAATCTAGCAGCTTGCCGCTAACAGAACTTAGCTCTACCTTGTTTACATAGGCAGAGTTGTGTTTTGTCAGTCACCTCGGTGATCAACAGGTTCTGGCGCTCGTCCAGTGGTCACTGTTGATTGGCTTCTGCTGTGTCCAGTCACAACAAAAGGGGCGCTGCGGCCCCTATGGCGGAAGTGCAAAATCTTGTTTCTATACGTGATTGTGCACAGAACGTCCCCCCTATAGCAGTAAATCTACTTTGCTCAATTTATACATGCATCATAATTGGAGTCCGTTATATAATTATCCACATATTGAATGCACATCAGATGAACATCTTCTAATAAATGTGGTGCTTTAAAAGTGGAAATTACATCAGGAAGAAACGTCCCCATACTAAAGATGTGGAATGTAGACATAAATACCTATTATAAAAAGCACACATATACATTAAGGAAAATATTGGTTTTTCCTTAATGTATATATGTGCTATTTATAATAGATATTTATGTCTACATTCCACATTTTTAATATGATCTATCACCGTTGTGCACTCCACCTATATTACTTTATATATACTTTTTTTTTTTTTTTTTTACTTTTTTTTCCTGACACTGTTCAGTCATACATTTATGACCACTGACAGGTTAAGTGAATAACACTGATTATCACCTTAACAATGGCATCTAAAAAATCAGTGGAATATGTTAGGCAGCAAGTAAACATGTTCACTCTAAAGTTGATGTGTTGAAAGCACAGAAGTGTTTCAAATGTTTTGCTAAGGTTTCAGGCCAATATAGCCAGCCCTTCCTCAACCTCAGAAAGGGCTGGCGTTTGTGTGGTTTTTTTTTTTTGTATTTTTGTTTTTTCTAATTCCGTATTGTGGAGTGCTGCAACCCTTGAACGTGATATACAGTGCCTTGGAAAAGTATTCATACCCCTTGAAATTTTCCACATTTTGTCATGTTACAACCAAAAATGTAAATGTATTGTATGTGATAGACCAACACAAAGTGGCTCATAATTGTGAAATGGAAGGAAAGTGATCAATGGTTTTCAAATAAATATGTGAAAAGTGTGGCATGCATTTGTATTCAGCCCCCCTAAGTCAGTACTTTGTAGAATCACCTTTTGCTGTAATTATAGCTGAAAGCCTTTTTGGGGATGTCTCTACCAGCTTTGCACATCTAGAGAGTTACATTTTCTTCCCATTCTTCTTTGCAAAATAGCTCAAGCTCTGTCAGATTGGATGGAGAGCGTCTGTGAACAGCAATTTTCTTGCCACAGATTGTCAATTGGATTTAGGTCTGGACTTTGACTGGGCCATTCTAACACATGAATATGCTTTGATCTAAACCATTTCATTGTAGCTCTGGCTGTATGTTTATGGTTGTTATCCTGCTGGAAGGTGAACCTCCGCCCCAGTCTCAAATCTTTTGCAGACTAAGGGCTCGTTCACACTAGGCTGTTTTGCCAACGCTTGCCAAACGCCCCTATAGCGTTTGGCAAGCGTTGGTCCGGTATTTGCGGAGCGTTTTTAACGCTCGGCAAACGCTCCGCAAACGCCGCATGCGCGGTTTAGCGGCAGTTGCTAGGCGTTTGCCGAGCGTTAATAACGCCCCACAAACGCCTAATGCATTTGAGTGGTGTTACCGCTCCGCAAACGCCCCGCAACCGCGTCGCAACCGCACCGCAAATGCGGGCCGGGCGTTTGCGGAGCGGCACCATAGACGAGAATAGGAGGCTTTAAAGCCTCCTGACTCGACCAGAGGCGTCCGTTTTGCCGCGACGCGATGCAAACGCTCCTGTTAGAACAGCACCATGTGCTGTAATGTGCAGAGTTGGCAGAGGCGTTTGGGAAGCGGTAAAAACGCTTCCCAAACGCCTCTCTGCCGCCTGCACACAAGGCTAGTGTGAACGTAGCCTAACAGGTTTTCTTCTACGATTTCCCTGTATTTGACTCCATCCATCGTCCCATCAACTCTGACCAGCTTCCCTGTCCCTGCTGAAGAAAATCATCCCCACAACATGATGTTGCCACCACCATGATTCACTGTGGAGATGGTGTGCTCAGGGTGATGTGCAGTGTTAATTTTCTGCCACACATAGCGTTTTGCATTTAGCCCAAAAAGTTCAATTTTGGTCTCATCTGACAAGAGCACCTTCTTCCACATGTTTTTGCTGTGTCCCCCACATGGCTTCTTGCAAACTGGACTTCTTATGGCTTTCTTTCAACAATGGCTTTCTTCTTGCCACTCTTCCATAAAGGCCAGATTTGTGGAGTGCACGACTAATAGTTGTCCTGTGGACAGATTCTCCCACCTGAGCTGTGGATCTCTGCAGCTCCACCAGAGTTACCATGGGCCTCTTGGCTGCTATTCTGATTAATGCTCTCCTTGCCCGGCCTGTCAGTTTAGGTGGACGGCCATGTCTTGGTAGGTTTGCAGTTGTGCCATACTCTTTCCATTTTTGGATGATGGTTTGAACAGAGCTCCATAATAAGCGTGGGATATTTTTTTATAACTTAACCCTGCTTTATACTTTTCCACAATGTTATCCCTGACCTGTCTGGTGTGTTCCTTGGCTTTCATGATGCTGTTTGTTCTCTAATGTTTTCTAACAAACCGCTATATAAGTATCTGAAATAAATAAATATGCTAATTGGGTGACTTCTGAAGGCAATTGGTTCCACTAGATTTTAGTTAGGGGTGTCAGAGTAAAGGAGGCTGAATACAAATGCACGCCACACTTTTCAGATATTTATTTGTAACAAAATGTTGAAAACCATTTATAATTTTCCTTCCACTTCACAATTATTTACCACTTTGTGTTGGTCTATCACATAAAATCCCAATAAAATACATTTACATTTTTGGTTGTAACATGGCAAAATGTGGAAAATTTCAAGGGTTATGAATGCTTTTTCAAGGCACTCTAGATGATATAGGGGTGATATAGATGATATTTACACACACACAATGTCCTAGTCCATTCCAAAGCTGCCTGTTTTAATAATTGTTTTCTAACTTTCCCTAGGTGGTAAAAGTGCTGTTCTTACAGCTCTGATTGTGGGTCTGGGCGGCAAAGCTGCAACCACCAACAGAGGTTCATCAATAAAAGGATTTGTCAAAGATGGACAGACGTGAGTCCTAATCTGCTACCATTGTCTTAAACCCTTTATCGCTGTGCACTATTTTTGCAATGGGAGGGACTTCAAAGTCGGTTTAATTTTTTTTTTTTCTTGGATGGCTATAAAGTGGTTCAGTAAAGTAAAATCTGTATCTTTGGCTCCCTTTCTGTTTCCTTACAGTAAAGTAATGGGGCTGATGAGTTATTTACACTTCACACCCAAAAGAAACGCACTCTGGATGCATTCCGGATACGTTTCAGTTCACACCACACTCTGGTTCTGGTGCAGTTGTGATGCAGTTTGCTATGTTCCAGTACAGTTCTGTGCAGAAAAAAATGCAGCATGTTCTACTTTTTTCTGCACCAGAAACTGTCTGGAACTGACTGCACTGGTATGAACTAGGGTCATTGGAATACACAGAAAACACTGTGCATGCATTTTTGATGCAGAAAAAAAACCGCTCTGGACTGCATCTAGTGTGAACTAGCCCTAAAGGAAAGCACCAGGAAATATAACTTGGGAAAGACAGCAGAGGGGGTGGTAGTAGGTGTAAAGTGTTTATTACACTTGCCTCCATGTTGCCCCTTTCAAATATTTGGTTTGAAAAAACTAAATTAGGTGTACAGTTAGTTCTCTCAGTCTGTTCTCTTATTACCTCCTGTACCTACTTTTTGATAAGAAATAATTGTTTATTGGATGGTAACTTGAGCCTGAACTGTGAGGTTAGGCAGTTGGCAGGACAATGGTCAAACTGAAGGTGAACTCTGATCCATTAAACTTAGATCTTTTTACATTATTGTGGTGCAGTAAAGCACTACCACAACAAGCATATTATTGTGTTATTCATTTTAAATGGCACGCTAATGTGCTGCAACACATCTGCACTGAAGTACACCACAGTGCAGGGCCATCTAGCATTTTTTTTCCTGTGCTTTGTGTTTGGCAGCTTGTTAAAAATTAATGTGCTGCCTTAATCTCACATCACAAAGTGCATTCTTTTTTTTTTTCAGTATACATTTTTATATTTCATCCTTCAGCATAGCATAAACCACCATTGTACAAAGAGGGCGATTTCAAAGACAAAAGGGGTACATCATCATGAGCAGTGGTCATATTTACACAGATAATAATCCTCAAAATATTAATCTCTGCTTAGAGGGCATAACCTAAATGCACGCTGAGGTCTCTTAATCGCTGCATTGTAGTGTTTCAGAACCTCTATATATGAAGCCTTGCTGAAGTACCTAGTTTTCTGAAGATTTAGATAATATGCTCTAGGATGAGCCTGAAACAGCGAAGAAAACTTGTATAGCGCAAGTACCAGAAAAGCAGAATACAGAAAAAAGAAAAAAATTATAAAATAAGGGTCAAATGGGAAAAGAAAACAGGGATGTTGTGTGGGGGGGGAGTCATTACGCCGTCAGCACAGATTAATGAGCTTTTTAGAAATACCTTTTACACAGGAGGTACCGTCTGAGTAACCAGGGAGGATATTAATGAATTAAAGTTCCGGAGTATGGAAAATCATGCCTGTAAAACTACATTGTGTGGAACCGCTCTTCTTTCCATTTGAGAGCTGCTGTCAGGCAATCCATCTCATTGAAGCCAACTTTTGGAGGAATCTTGACCTACTGCATTTTTGTGTGTTACATACTCTAAGTATGCATGTCTCCGTTTTGTCCTTTGAAGAGAGATCCATTAAATATCAACCCCTAAATCGATTCCCAGAGTAACATATACTGGGGGCATGTACAAAAGAAATGCAATGATTTCTTGTTGGCAACGCCAACTCTTAGGCCTCATGCACACGGTACTGTTAGCTGTATAAAGTTGCGTTTAAAATGCAAGTTTTTCTGCGTTAGCATTTTTAGAACAAATAAAAAGATTTTTGCTCAAAAACACTGGTTTACAGCATTTTACAGCATTTACCAGTGTTAGGGCGTTTTTTACAGCTAACAAAACCTCTCTTGAAACCCACTAGTGTTTAGCAGCATTTTTCTGCTTTAGTGGGGGTTTTTTTTTAGCACAGAAAAAAAATAAAAAAAGATTTTGTCTCAAAAACGCCAGTTTCCAGCGTTTTACCACATTTACCAGAATTAGAGCATTTTTACAGCTAAAAAAACTTCTGTTGAAACCCACTAGTTCTAGGGGGTTTTTTCCATACAGAAAACGCCCCTCCCAAAAAAATGCTATTAAAGCCTGTGTGAGCATGGGCACATAGGATAACATGCTGGGGAGCTTACTGGCTGTAAACCCCCCCCCCAAAAAACTGCCAAAAGCAGCAGCTGTAAAAACACCCAGGGGACAAAAGGAAAGATCTTATATAGGAGGGTGAGTACCCTGTACCAGAGTGTCATTACTTTATAGCCCGCCTCTTGGTTTGTACTTGCAATTGAGAAGCAGTGAGCAAAATAACAGAATACACTCCCTCTGTTTTGCTAGTAAACATCCAAATCTCATTCCCACTGCTGAATAAAAGACGTACAAACCCTCAGGGGGCTTATTCAGCAGGAAGTAAGACATTGATAAGGTGTGTTGTAGAGGGGAAGGATTTAAACCATGTTTCTCACAGCAGGCCCCTGAGGAATTCTGTCAAACAGAAACTGTCTTATTTTCATGGCTTTCCAAAATTCTAGTTGGGAGACAGCATGTCCCTAATTTCCTTCTCTTGTGCATCATCAGCCGCTACAGAGAAAATGTTACATTTTGAATTGGTTGGTTAAGACAAACTCCTTAAACCTGCCATCTATAAGACCTGGAGGGAACTCTTTAGCAATGGTCATCGGTGACATAAAAATGGGGGTTGAAGCATATCGCATAAGACAATTCGCTTTGGTCAAAACCAAACGTATAATGCCTATCAATGGGTAAGATTTAATATTGAGTGGCAGGATTGAGGTCTGTCACGGGTGGGTCTGTAACAAAAGTTGGGACATATCCTGTTCCAACCACAGCCAGCCCTTCCATGATTCATGTACTATCCATTCCAAGGTTCTCAACAGGTGTATAGTTTGATAGTATTTGAACAGACCTGGGAATCCGATATCCCCCCTCTCCTTTAGCAAGGTCAAAAGACAGTATAATGGCCCCAGAGAATATTTAGGAATTCTGCCTTAATGGCTAGGAGGACGGAGCCTGGAGTGGCTACCGGGAGGATCTGTAAGAGATACAGCTGTCTCGGTAGAACAGTCATCATCAAGATGCCGTTCCTCCCAAACCAAGTAAAAGATTGTTGGTGCCAAGGTATAAGATCTGCTCTCATTGTTGCCAACCAAGAGAGAAAGTTTTCTTTAAATGTTATGTTATATTGAATTCTTCGTAATACTTTGGGGGTATATTCACATTTTAAAGCTTCTGATTTGTGCACATTAATTTTAAGAAGTCCACATACATTTTAAGAGCCCTTACTAAATTTAAGAATGGTGACCTCTGGGTTGGTTATGAAAAATGTCGACGTAAGCTGCGACCTTGTGATATGTACTAACACTGTGAAAACCCTTCATGTCTGGGTTTTCTCCAGATTCTCCAGAACAAGCAGGAAAATCAGAGGCAAGAGAGTGCATCCCTGTCGGGTCTGATTGCTCAGGACAAACGTTGAGAAACTGCTTCATTTGCCTTGATTGCCCCTGTTGGTTGTGAGTGAATTGCATCTATACAAGTGCTCATATTGGGGCCTATTCCAAGGTGCCGAAGCGTGCCTTTCATAAAGAGCCCACTTACCCGATTGGAGTCAGAGTGACCCTCGTCTGGGCCAGGTGTATTGAGTTCAGAACTCTGCAAGTGTCACCTGCCTTCCCTTTTTGGGATAAACCTGACTTGGTCACAGTGGACCCGTGTGGCTACAAAGGGAATAAAGTGAATAACCAGTATTTTGTTTTTTTAAATCTTAACATTTAGTAGCAAGATAGGGCGGTAGTTCACACAGTCTATGCCCACCTTTGGAATTTGTTATATGTGCTTGCAGGGAAAATGTAGGAAATAATGCACCATCCTAAGAACATTGCTGGAGAGTACAAAGTGTGGTATGAGGATCTTGGTAAACATTCGGTAGTAAAGCCATTGGGTCACGGGGCCTTTCCTGCTTCCGCGTCCTACATTGCTGCTAAGACTTTGGTTTAAATAATTGGACCCTCCATAGCCTCTCTATCTTGGGGAGATAACTTAGATAGGCCTAAAGTTTGGAGGTAATTGTCAATCTAAGAGAGATGGGTCTGGGCATCTGGCACAGTCCCACTTCGGGATAAGTTGTAACGTTTCTCATAGTAATCACTATAGCTGTTGGAAGCCCTCTGGGATTTGTAGCGTTGGTGACCTTAAGCAGATGTCACCCTAGGGATACTTAAATGGGGGTTCACCTCTTTTAACGCCTGAGCTAGGGACCTGCCTAGTTTATCGCCAAAGTCGTAAAAATGTCTGAGTGCATAAATGTCTTTTTTGCCTTGATGAGCAATACTGAATTTAAAAAATCCAGACGATTCTTCAACTCAACTGTTGTGTCACTGGCTAAAGACTGTTTGTGGATTCTCTCTAGTATATGAATACAGTCTAAGAGAGTCCATTTCCTGTAATTTCTCTTTTTTCTTTTCATCTTTTGGCCCTCAGTTTAATTAGAGTTCCCCTTATCAAACACTTAAGAGCTTCCCTCATTTCAAAGAGGAAGGTCTATGAGGCCGTGTTTGTGGCAAAATATAACTTTATCTCGTTCTCAAATGAGTGCACTTTGTTGTTGTCCTCTTTTTATTTTGCCTCCAAGTTCCAGACTGTCAGACTAGTTCTCACAAGAGCAGAGACACTGTAACTGATGTGTGGTATGAGATTGTCCAGGAACCAATGGTTTCAGAAACCACTAGGGGGAGAGCAGACTGATGAAGTAAAATTATTCTAAACGAGAGAAGAAATGATGAATCACAGAGAAATATTTATAGTCGCGTGTGTCACTGTGGTATATGACACACATCCACTAGTATCTCTGTTATCACTGCTCTCTTAAGTCGCCGTAGGACAGCATAGGATAAATGCAAGTTGAAACATCCAACAAGGGGATCTAGTGTTGCATTCAGATCGCCTCTAACTAACTATAATCCCTCAGCAAACTCAGACACCTCTAGGTACAGCTCAATAAAGCCCACCTGATCCATAATGGGGGCAGAGATTTTAGCTAGTGCTACTCAGTGTTCAGCATTGGAGCCCTTCACAAAGAGGAATTTACCCATTTTGTTTTAGTGGACATCTGTAAAGAACCAAGGTATGCCTTTTGAAATCAGGATCCTGACCCCTTGAGATTTGGAGTCAGTAGAACAGCTGTGGTAAACAAATGGGTACCTGAAATCCCATGTCTTGGGAGCTTTGATTCTTTAAAATGCATCCCTTGGCAAAACTCATTATGGGTGCGATTCTTCCATGCTTCACTTCTATCCATTTCTCAAGGATGTTTAGACTGTACATTCAGTGAGAATAAGTTTACTGCAGGCATTATATTGTTGCAACCAGAAGTGACTCGGCTGCAAAAAAAAAAAAAGTGGGTTGGCTGGGGAAGGTAGGATGGGAATTAAAGAGGGAAAGGTTAAAGTAGAAAGGAGGGTGTAAGGGAAAGATGAAAGAAACCTCCTAAGGGGTGCTACCACTATTAGGAGGTGTAGAAGGGACTAAACAAATACTTCAATTCTACAGCACGAACCCACCCTACGATCTAGATCAGCAATGGGCAAACTACGGCCCGGTGGACCTTTTAATCCGGCCCGCGGAGCTAGGCTCCTCTCACAGTCCGCCCTGAAGACCGGTGTAGCAAAATCCGTCTCCTATGAGGATCTGTCCCCCTTGACGTATCTGCGCATGTGCCGGAGATCGCCGATTGGCTGCTAATGCCTGAAACTGGCACATGCGCAGATACGTCGAGGGGGACAGATCCTCATAGGAGACAGATTTTCATGCTACACCGGAACGACGCGGGACACGGCGAGAGGAACGTGCGGAGCAAAGGTAAGTGAATTGACACGGGGGACTTGGGGACTTAATATGGGGGATGAATTACTATAGGGGGGATGAATTACTATATGGGGGATGAATTACTATGGGGGATGAATTACTATATGGGGGATGAATTACTATAGGGGGGATGAATTACTATAGGGGGGATGAATTACTATAGGGGGGATGAATTACTATATGGGGGATGAATTACTATAGGGGGGATGAATTGCTATAGGGGGGATGAATTGCTATAGGGGGGATGAATTGCTATAGGGGGGATGAATTGCTATAGGGGGGATGAATTACTATAGGGGGGATGAATTACTATAGGGGGGATGAATTACTATGGGGGATGAATTACTATAGGGGGGATGAATTACTATAGGGGGGATGAATTACTATAGGGGGGATGAATTACTATATGGGGGATGAATTACTATAGGGGGGATGAATTACTATGGGGGATGAATTACTATATGGGGGATTAATTACTATGGGGGATGAATTACTATATGGGGGATGAATTACTATGGGGGGTGAATTAATATGGGGGGATGAATTACTATGGGGGATGAATTACTATGGGGGAATATTACTATACTTACTATGGATGACACATACACATCATTCATCTACTCTTGGTCCGGCCCCCGGGTCCAATATATGAACCCATTGCGGCCCTCAAGTCAAAAAGTTTGCCCACCCCTGATCTAGATGGTGAGAACAAGGCCTACATAGGGGTGAAGTGATAGCCATGATATGGCCTAGATTCACATCTGGGCTTCGCAATCTGCAAACATTAATAATGAACAATTACACGCAACAGATATAACAAATTAGATTGATAGGCACTGTGGTGTTCCTGTACATGTAATCATAACCAAAATATAGAGATATTGAAGCATGGGCAATGCAACCCATCTCCCCTTTCACAGTCTCATGTCTTGCAACGTGAAGTAGCAAGAGCGACCTGTCTATTAACATCAGGAAAAGCACAGGGCTGCCTTAGATATGACATCTGCCACTCTATATTGGGGAAAAAAACCCTTCAGCTCTAAATACAGGGTAGCCTCTATACAGCAAACTGAAATTATTGGAGTAACATCGAACCGTAAATAAATAATAGGAAAATGATAAGAAAAATAAGAAGAAAAACAGAGCTCTCTGAATAACATCAGCTTACGTGCTTGTGCAATATAACCACTTTTCGCACAGTAATGGCTCACGTCCACACTAAATTGTACCAACAATGCTGGGATCTCTGCATGGGAACACTCCCAGCAGTAGACCCAGAGTTGGACTCTCAAATAGTGAACAAACTAGTGAAAGTTCCAGCCTCTGCAACTAACTGTGCGCCCCAAACCTGGAAGAAAGTCTGTAACATACTTTTACGTTAGCTGAGCCTGTAACTGCTGTCCACTCGCAATACATTTTCTGTGAGTAGGCAGCAAGTGGTTGAAATCTAACTTCACCCAAAATGGGGAAGTACCTCCTTTCTGCCTCCTCCCCGCTTCCTCTTCTACTTTAGGCACATACTTTTTTTTGGGATGGGGAGCAGGTATCTGTTTTTGACAGGTACTTGTTCCCACTTGCGCTCAGACCACCTAGTCCAGGAATGTGCAGCATGTGGCCCAAGAATTTTTTTTTTTTTTTCCTAAAAATGCATTTACACTTTGTGAACACAAATGTGACTCAAGAAAAATTTGTCAGTGTCTCTTTACTAGACTTTAAGTTTCATCTTTCCAAAGAAAAATCTCCCACCCCTCACGATCACACCTTATTCATGTCGTCAGTTTTCAACAGCACCTATTGAATTGTGAGCAACTATTTCCAAGGATGAAGCACACAAAGGGCAAAATTAGAACCAAAATATCTGATGAACACCTTGAGAATTCATTGAGAATTGCTATTATATCCATTGAACCAGGTATTGATGCGTTTATCAAAAACAGTGTCAAATATTGCACTAGTTTTATGTTCCCCTCTTACTTTTATAATAAAAAAAAAAAAATATGACGTTTTATTATTCAGGTTCATTATTCATATCCGTGATCGTTACCTTGTGATCTGCACGGCTTTTTCTGCTCATTCGCTATCCTTATTGTTAATGTATTTTATGTGCGACTCAAGACAATTCTTCCTCCAGTCTTCTTCCAGTGTGGCTCAGGAAAGTGAGAAGATTAGACACCCCCTGCCCTAGGTGATCTGAGCGAAAGTTCGCCCCCTCCCTGCATGCAGGTTTCTGAGACACGCCACAAGTCCTAGAAGGCTGCAGGACCATTCAAAAAGCATAGAGTGGCACGTGCATGTGCAGTGGGAAGCTGGCTGTGAAGCCGCAAGGAGTCACAACTTGCTTCCCACACTAAAGATGCAGGCATCGAGGACCCAAAGACTAGTTAAGAACTAGCCCTAGGTGAGGATGTCGCTGAATCCCTGGACAGGTAAATTACCTTTTTATTAAAAGTTAGTAGCTACAGTACTTGTAGCTGTTGACTTTAAAACATTTTTTCAAACTGAAGAACTGTTTTGAGGGTTTAATGTCACTTCAAGAGATTACAGAATGACCCTTATTCCAAAGAATTTTGCAAAGGAGACAGTTATGCATTATCTTTTTCAGGTCTGCGGATGTATCTGTAACATTGCGCAATCGAGGATCAGATGCTTTTAAACCTGAGGTATATGGAGACTCCATTGTTGTTCAGCAGCATTTAACTGTAGATGGAAGTCGCACCTACAAACTGAAAAGTAAGACAGGTATGTGGCTGCAGTGCACATAAAAGGAGTTGCTAGGTCAGCACAGTGTTAACTGCACAGTGACTGTACATGGTAATGTCGGTTTAGTAGACATACTATAATATAGTCTCATAGTGACTTAAAAAGGGGGAAATGTGCCACATAACAGGTTGACTGGTAGTGTCTTGAAAAAGGGGGGGACCTGTACTTTCCCAAAACAGTGGCTGGTGTTCTACTTTTTTTCACTGATGTTTTTAAAACAAGTGTTCTGATCGAAATTGTTATTTATATGTTGACACAGTAGAGGGTGTCATCCCTCCTTTCTACTTTTACACTCTGAAACCTTCTTCGGTATCCATCTGTATGGTGTGTGATTTGTTATCAAAGCATACTTGACTGACAGCAAGGAACAGGCTTTTACAAAATATTATCTAATATTTGGTTTTATTGTTTTTTAAAGGGACCATTGTTTCGTCTAAGAAGGAAGAACTTGTTTCAATTCTAGACCATTTTAACATACAGGTAATGTGTAAGTTATTTCACAATAGTAGGTTAAGGCTGGCCATACATGATTAATTTTTTTTTTTTTTTTTAAGTAAATGAAAGGGTTGGATAAAAAAAGAGCAGATTCCCACATCCACACATTTGATGTGGATGGGGGAATCCATCCTGCTGTGCAATTGTATTCTGCGTGCGCAGAGCTTTCCCCGCCATCAGAATACAATGATCAATGTTGCCAGCTATAGCAGGTGGCACCGATCATTTGGGAAAAACCAATCCATGTGGTTGTACATAAGTTGATTAATCGACTTCTGTACAACCAACGTGCCCATACATGGATTGAAATTTTCCTGTCCTTGCTGAACTGGCCAAATTTCAATCTATGCATGGCTGGTTTAATTTACAGTGTCCCCAGAAACTTCCCGTAAGATTTTATATTGGTCTTGGCAAACAGTTATTTCTTATCCATTGAGGGACGCAGGCAGTCTTTAACCTTCAGGTTATAGGTTCAGGTTTCGTGTAGGAATGGACATCTATTCTTTAATCAGACTCTTTACACCACTGCTGCACCTTTGTCTCTTCAGTTGGCACTATCTGACACAGTAGTCCTCAACCTAGTTTATGGACTACCATGTCCAGACTCAGGAATAGACTGAACGGGGTTTATTTACTAAAGCTGGAGAGTCCAAAATCAGACTCCCTTCTGCATAGAAACCAATCAGCTTCTAACCTCAGCTTGTTCAATGAAGCTTTGGCAATGAAACCTGGAAGCAGATTGGTTTATATGCAGAAGGGAGTCTGATTTTGGACTCTCCAGCTTTAGTAAATAAACCCCAAAGTGTCCTCCAGGCACTGGGTGTTGCATGGGGCACATTTTAGGCTTAATTTTGGTAGAAGTAAGCTGCAGAGCATCTTTCCAGGTCCAGAGCTGCTGTCATTGCCTCATTGCTTATCCTTTATAAGACTCTGTGATTGAGCTGGTTGGGTCAGGCACCAAGAGCTGCCTCATTTACATAGGTTGCTTGGCGCCTTTATTCCCAGTTCCTGCTGGTTTTTAAAGAAAAAAACCTACGGGGGTTAACCTTTAATCGAGTGCAGCCGTCATCCACTTAGTGGAGTTTTGTGTAAGCTTTGCTTTCTTACCTACCATACATCCTTCTGCATGCCTTCAGCGACTTTGGGAACCTCCAGCCATTCAACCCTCACCTGCTACCCGTGAGTGCCTGTGGCCTTGCCTCTTATTTTAGGCTTCATTCACATGACCGTAAATATTTTACTGATGTTATTACACTTGTGTTTGCTAGGAGAAAAGTTCCTTTGTAATGATCAGTAAAATACTGGCATACAGATGTGTTTAAATGTGCAAAGATGCATATGCTTGCATAATTTGTTTTTATAACCATTTATTTTATCCCTTTGTTTAGACTTAGTGTTACTAAACCCCGGACCCTGCATTCACTATATCTGGTCTCCCACAGTACACACAACATGGAAATACAATTATTTTAGTAAATATAAACTGCTAAATACCTTTTCTCATCAACAGTTGAAGCTGTCTTTTGACTTCTATCAGTGTCCAGCAGAGCCCTGGTTAAAACTTGTAGGAGGAGCTTTCATTATCCTCTAGGAGGATGCAGGACCCCCTAACCTCTGCCTGGACAATGCTGATTGGCCCTGTGCTGATCAGCCCTGTGCTGATCACATGCACTGTCCCAGGGAAAAAAAAACCCTCTAGCAATACACCCCAAACTGAGCATGTGCAGAGTGACTCCAAACCTATGTTCTATCAGGAGATATTTAGGGGACAATGGTAGAAGGGGAGGAGAAGAGAAGATCAAACAGCCTTTTTACAAAATGCGGAGAATTAATCCCTTAGGTTCCACAGTGAATATAATAAGCATGCTTTACTGCATATACAGACTGATTTTACTGTTGTGGGTTTAGTAACACTTAATTTATACACTTACAAACACGTATACATATGTTTATACATGTAAGCGTGTAAAGCATATGTTCTTAGATGCAGATCTTTTGATTCTGTGTTACCGATTGGAAGGCAGCTCAATTGTGCTTCTGTGTGAATGGCTCAGTTTAAAACAATGCAGCTGCTTTTAAATATGTAATTAAAAAACATATATGTATGGCTGTGTGAATGAAGCCTGATGTGTAATGCCACTTTTGTTGAGAGAAAAAAAAAATCCCTCTGGGTGATCTATGTACATTTCAGGGATTTTAACAAATTTTTCTGTAGATCTCTACCTTTTTTCTGTTCTGAAAAAAATAGCTGTTTCACAGTGTCCTTTAACCGCTTAAGGACCGCCCTATAGCAGATATACTGCTACAGGGCGACACCTGTGCGCAGAATCACATGTATGTGTGATTTTGCATTTCCGGGTAGGGGGTGTGTGTGAGCCCTATCAGCGCCGCCATTTGCACCCGCGGATGTCAATCACCGGGTTCCGGCCGGTAGTTACCCGCCGGTGCCCGGTTATTACCGAGCATCACCAATGAGGAGGAAGATTGTTTACAAACAATATTTCTCCCTGTCAGCTCGAGCACACTGCTTGGGATGGCTGTGCACAGTACAGCCATCCCGATCAGTGTGCTTTACAGTGAAGCACAAAGCCCCCTAGTAAAACACTCCCAGCACACAGTTAACCCTTTGATCACCCCTCACATTAACCCATTCCTGCCCAGTGCCATTAGTACAGTGTCAGTTCTTTTTTTTTTTTTTTTTTTAGCACTAATCACTGTATTGGTGTCACTGTGGTGTCAGTGACACCAAGTTAGTTCCCCCCCCCCTAGGGTCAGAATGTCCACCGCAGTCCTGCTAAAAGTCGCTGATGGCCGCCATTACTAGTATGAAAAAAAAAATCTCATCTATACTTCCATTTGTAAACGCTATAACTTTAAAGTAAACCAATTAATTTACACGTATTGGGGTTTTTTGTTTTTTTTTAAAAAAAAGAGATGTCGCAGAATAAATTTTGACCTAATTGTATGACAAAATTTTATTTTTTTAAAAAAATTTTTAATGAACATATTTAATAGCAAAAAGTCCAAAATATTGTGTTTTTTTTTCCCTCAAAATTGTCACTTTTTTTGCTTATAACGCAAAAAAATAAAACAAATGCACAGGTGATCAAATACCACTGAAAAAAGCTCAATTCGTGGGAAAAAAAGGATGTACATTTTATTTGGGTGCAGCATTGCATGACCGCGCAATTGTCAGTTAAAGTAACGCAGCTCTGTAACGCAAAATGGTCTGGTCATGAAGGGGGTAAATCCTCAGGAGGGCAAGTGGTTAAAGACTAGTTTTTAATAGGAGGGTTTGGTTCTTATTAGAGTTTGCATCCATTTGGAAGTTTTTAACCCTTGGGGGGGGAGTATCTCGGCCAAACTGAAAATTCCCATTGTAGGGGGTGCCTAAAATTTGACTTGTATCTTCTGAGTAATTTAGATGACTTTGAAAAACAAGTCATCTAATCACACAATTAAAAAAATTAATTTCTATGGGTGTTCTGTATACCAGTGACATACGGAACACCACCAGGGTGCTATTGAAAATATTGCGGAAATTTACAGCAGCTGCAGTTTGAAAAGGAAAGGTAATTTTAACTAGAAATGCTACAATTTCTGGGGAAATTGTGTGAAGTGTTCTTGCCTCCACTAGTAGTCTACAACTGAGTGGGCGGAGTAACTGGGTGCCTTGAGTAACTGTTGTGTGGTTGGAGTGGCTGGAGTAACTGAAAAGGTTGGAGTGGGCAGAGTAACTTTATGGAGTGGGCAGAGTAACTGTGTGGAGTGTTTGGAGTGAGTAAAGATAGTAAACATTACACTAACCAATTGATCAAATTTAAAACGTGCACCTGGCAAGCTTGATAGAGTGAGAAATGCATTTCATCTTTTAATTATTTATATAGCACATTTCATTGCAATGTTGTTGCCCAAAGTGCTTCACAGTTACATTAAAACATACATTTATAAAACCATTAGCAGCATTATCACCTCAAATACTCTGTACTATAGAAAACTTATTTCCAAACCTTTAACCAGAAGCCGGCCAAACTGTCACTAATTCAAAATTAGATTTCAAATAGGGCAGAGAAGAGCGGTTAAAAACAAACCGCTCCAAATTGCTCACTTCACTGGCGTCTTCAAATGGTTGTAGTTTTAAAAACTATAAATCCTACAGCGAAGAGCTTTATATTGTGAGAATCACAAGACCCAGGCCTACATTTTGATGCATAGCATGTCTCTGAAATATTAAAATGAAGGCACAGTCGCAGTTTAGAAATTGCCCTTCAAATTTGAGGTGGCTAGAGTGGAGTTTCAATGAATGTCAATAGGCGGCGTGAGTTGCAAACAAATGGTCATATTGTGAAAACTATCAGGACTATGGCTTAGCTGCAGACATTTTTAGTGGCAGCAGGGATAGCTGAACGTTTTGATATAAGATTTGTGTAGGTGGGCTTGAAAATGAGGGAGTGATGGCAGTTTAGAAATCATGTCCTGATTTTTCAGCTCAAACTCTAGCTTTGTCAGCTCCCACTCTAGTTTTGAACATTCCGCCATTCATTCCTATGGGACCAATTTCACCACAAAAACGCTGATATTTCGTGAACCAATTGGCAAAACGTTCCACAAAGTAGTAGCACACCAATCCGGAACAATCCGCACGTTTCGGTATATTACTATCTATGTAGTGTAAAAACTGGAAGGAGTTAGGGTGGTAAATTTGGCTATAATAATAAGAATATATATGTGAGATAACAGTAAGTGGTCTTGCCATGCAAGAACACTTAATAACACGGAATTACAGAACTGCTTGTGTAGCAATTGTATAAGCTATATTTTTTTATGCTATTTTTTTTTGCCAATTGGAGTTGTTTTTAAGACTATACATTGCCTTAGGGCTCGTTCACACTAGGCTGTTTTGCCAACGCTTGCCAAACGCCCCTATAGCTTTTGGCAAGCGTTGGTCCGGCATTTGCGGAGCGTTATTAACGCTCGGCAAACGCTCCGCAAACGCCGCATGCGCGGTTTAGCGGCGGTTGCTATGCGTTTGCCGAACGTTAATAACGCCCCACAAACGCCTATAATGCAGTTTGAGTGGTGTTACCGCTCCGCAAACGCCCCGCAACCGCGTCGCAACCGCACCGCAAACGCCGGCCGGGCGTTTGCGGAGCGGCACCATAGACGAGAATAGGAGGCTTCAAAGCCTCCTGACTCGTCCAGAGGCGTCCGTTTTGCCGCGACGCAACGCGACGTGACGCAAACGCTCCCATTAGAACAGCACCATGTGCTGTAATGTGCAGAATTGGCAGAGGCGTTTGGGAAGCGGTAAAAACGCTTCCCAAACGCCTCTCTGCCGCCTGCACACAAGGCTAGTGTGAACGTAGCCTTAATACAGCTCAGTAGCAACATGCCTGATTTTAGACACGTGGGGGGTGGGTAGCCCTGCTGTACTGGTTCCCACTAATTATTTTGTACCAATGGCTCCTAGTTCAGTTTCTAATAACGGATTCTGGAACATCTTGCAACACTTCTGATGGTACCGTCATCCTTTAACCTGGAGTCATGATATCCTCTGCTCTTCAATAGTCTGTTCTGTCTTCTGAGTCTTTTTTAGCTCTGTTGGGTGTGGCAGGATCTGCTCCCCATCTGTATTTCATCCAAATTTTCTGTTGTGTTTTTGATATGTTGATGATTGATTGTTGTGCTGCCCACCCCTCAGTTGAACTGCTTTTTAATGACCCGTGTGTGTGTGTAAAATTTTGTTTATTTTTTAAAACTAGTTTTGTCAACTGTGCTAATGAATTTGTGTTAGAGCCCAACTTTGGATTGTAAGTACAGATCTGCTTTAAAGTGAAACTGTGGCCAGGTTGTAGACATTCATGTATTCACATATTCCGAACAAGCACTAAATGAGCCTTAGGATGATTTCTGTAGCTGCAGGCACTGTGGCGCAATTCATCCTTCAATTACACAGTGGACGCAGCTCCCCCTGCTCTGCTCTCAGCAGAGGTTCGGCAGCCTTCTAAGCTTTCATGTAAACACATGAGGGAGACTTCAGGGTGAACCAAGCTACTGACTGATCAATGGAAAATTAAAGTGCTCCAAAGTGCCTGCACAGGTGGGCAAGGGCTTGTTTTAAAGCATATTTATTACAAGCTTGGTAATCAACTGCTGGAGGTAGTGATAGTTGCACAGATCCTAGAGAACTGTGATGAGTTTACCCTTCTGTAATATGTGGTTTTAACTACTTTTTCATTTGTAGATAGACAATCCAGTGTCCGTCCTCACTCAAGAGATGAGTAAACTTTTTTTGCAGTCAAAAAATGAATCTGACAAGTACAAGGTGAGAAAAGGTCTAATGTATTATGAGTTTGCTTTTTCTATGATAAAAGGTACATACTGCTAATCAATAGTTTCAGCATCCAGTACTGATTGCTTGATTGTAATGTATACCTCTGATCATTTTTTCGAACAATGAACCAATGCATAATCCGTTTAAAATATGTGATGTATTTCTGCTTTCATTTCTCCTCTTACATTCCAACATATTTTTAAAGTATACAGTATCTCCCAGAAGGGAGTCCACCCCTCACATTTTTGTAATTTTTTTATCTTTTCATGTGACAACACTGAAGAAATGACACTTTGCTACAATGTAAAGTAGTGAGTGTACAGCTTGTATAACAGTGTAAATTTGATGTCCCCTCAAAATAACTCAACACACAGCCATTAATGTCTAAATCGCTGGCAACAAAAGTGAGTACACCCCTAAGTGAAAATGTCCAAATTGGACCCAATTAGCTATTTTCCCTCCCTGGGGTCATGTGACTCGTTAGTGTTACAAAGTCTCAGGTGTGAATGGGGAGCAGGGAGCAGTGTTCAATTTGGTGTTTTCGCTCTCGCTCTCTCATACTGTTCACTGGAAGTTCAGCATGGCACCTCATGGCAAAGAACTTTCTGAGGATCTGAAAAAAAAGGATTGTTGCTCTACATAAAGATGGCCTAGGCTATAAGAAGATTGCCAAGACCCTGAAACTGAGCTGCAGCGCGGTGGCCAATACCATACAGCGGTTTAACAGGACAGGTTCCACTCCGAACAGGCCTCGCCATGGACGACCAAAAAAGTTGAATGCACGTGCTCAGTGTCATTTCCAAATGTTGTCTTTGGGAAATAGATGGATGAGTGCTTCCAGCATTGCTGCAGAGGTTGAAGGGGTGGGGGGTCACCTTGTCAGTGCTCAGTCCATACGCTGTACACTGCATCAAATTGGTCTGCATGGCTGTCATCCCAGAAGAAAGCCTCTTCTAAAGATGATGCACAAGAAAGCCTGCAAACAGTTTGCTGAAGACAAGCAGACTAAGGACATGGATTACTGCAACCATGTCCTGTGGTCTGATGAGACCAAGATAAACTGATTTGGTTCAGATGGTGTGAGGCGTGTGTGGCGGCAACCAGGTGAGGAGTACAAAGACAAGTGTGTCTTGCCTACAGTCAAGCATGGTGTTGGGAGTGTCATGGTCTGGGTCTGCATGAGTGCTGCCGGCACTGGGGAACTACATTTCATTGAGGGAACCATGAATGCCAACATGTACTGTGACCTACTGAAGCAGAGCATGATCCCCTCCCTTCGGAGACTGGACCGCAGGGCAGTATTCCGATGTAACGACCCAAAACACACCTCCAAGACGACCACTGCCTTGCTAAAGAAGCTGAGGGTAAAGGTGATGGACTGGCCAAGCATGTCTCCAGACCTAAAACCCTATTGAGTGTCTGTGGGGCATCCTCAAACAGAAGGTGGAGGAGCACAAGGTCTCTAACATCCACCAGCTCCATGATGTCATCATGGAGGAGTGGAAGAGGACTCCAGTGGCAGCCTGTGAAGCTCTGGTGAACTTCATGCCCAAGAGGGTAAAGGCAATGCTGGTAAATAATGGTGGCCACACAAAATATTGACACTTTGAGCCCAATTTGGACATTTTCACTTAGGGGTGTACTCACTTTTGTTGCCAGCGGTTTAGACATTAATAGCTGTGTGTTGAGTTATTTTGAGGGGACAGCAAATTTATACTGTTATACAAGCTGTACACTCACTACTTTACATTGTAGCAAAGTGTCATTTCTTCAGTGTTGTCACATGAAAAGACATATTTACAAAAATGTGAGGGGTGGACTCCTATGAGATACTGTAAACGTTTGGGAACATATTACATGTTTTTTTTTTTTAGGGTGGAACGTGTAACATGTTCCCACTTCTGCAGCCGTTGCCCTCTCTCCCCGTGACAGCAGTACAGGGAGAAGTTCCCTGTACTAGCTTGCACTTTTTTATACCACGCGGCCGCCTGGGGCTCTGCCCACACGGCCACACAAGTATCGATATCCTTTTCGGATGACGATTTGTAGTTCTCAATGGACTACTACAGCGCTGTCGAGCGCTGTGGAAGTTCATTGAGTCTTCCTGTCAAAACTGTCTGCCCTTACGAGGTACGAGCACACAGATTGCACTGGCAGTCTGCTGGAGACCTGCATGGGACCAGCGATCTGCTAATCACTGGTGTAATGCTTTACATGCTTCCAAACAAAAAAATGGTAAATGCACATTTTTTTTTTTCACTTGCAAGAAATTGGGCATTTATTTATTTTTTTAAAAAGTGAACTTTCCTTTAACTCTTGATAGTTCCTGGGCAAGTATGATCCATCGCAAAGATGTTTCAAATAGGCTGCTTTTCAAATATCCTCATTTCTATGCAACACTTTCCATAGTACCTGGCTTAGAGCCTTGTTGAGCTGAGGTTGTGTTACTATGGTCACTGTAATGACCTTAGAGATAAAATAGATCTCATTTAATTTCCTTGCTCCAGTGCTATGTGTATGGGTTTTATTTTTCAATAATCCATTTTACAGCAGGCGTCCCATTTCAGACTGAGTAATCGTTTAAGTAGCAAATTCTCAGTGCTGAACTTCAAGATATGGGGCAGCCTATATTGCTGGCCATTGCTTTCAATCTTACAGCATGGACTTGTTTAAAGGAGAGAAGGGCACAAAGTTTTCACATGTCCTAACAAGCAGCAACAAGGATCTCTCTGATAACAGAGGTTATAAAGTATATATTTGTGACCATTCATATGTACTGTGTAAACCAGGCCTCGAAATTTCAACCCGCCTGCTCGCTTTGGAGAGTGGAAATAGGGTGGGGGCGAGTGTGTCCCCCAGGGCCGTCTTGCTGAGCAGGCTCTGTAACTCGCACTGTGAGCAGTCAGAGTGCTCAATAGTTGAGCAAAGTGAAAGCAAAGGAAGGGGGAGTGTGTGCTGTGCTCTCTGCATCCCCCTAGAGGGCAGTACCCAGCTCTGTGAGTGAAGGTAACAAAGTACTGCAACTTTTTATAGGGCTGTGTATGTACATGTGTCTGTGTGTGTGTGTGTGTGTGTGTATATGTACAAGTATGTGTATGCAGGGGCGTATCTACCGCGAGGCAAACAAGGCGTTTGCCCCCCGCAGAAGGGACCTTTTGAGCAGCGGCGGACAGAGCCATGCAGGGCCGCCATCAGAGGGGTACCTTCAGTACTCTTGCAGTGGCCCAGACAGCAGGAGGATTGATGTGGGAGAAGGCAGTTGCAGAGCGATGGTCGTATATCTCTCCTTCCAGCAGCTGACAAGCAAGGACCAGGGGACAGTCTGGAGCAGGGAGAGTAGAGGCGGAGATGAAAAAGCCCGGAGGAGGTGAGCTGTGTTGTGTTGTGTGGGATCTCCCTGCCTTCCTCCCTACACTGACAGATCATACGGGACTGCACACACCTCCCCCCCCACCTCCTTCCTGCTGCCCGAAGATCAGCAAGCCTTGGAGGAGGTGTGTGTGCAGCCCAATATGATCTGATAAAGAGAGAGAGGGGGGAAAGAGAGAGGGGGGGGAGGGGAGAGAGAGAGGGAGGGAGGGGAGAGAGGGAAGGGAGGGAGAGAATCATATATACATACACACACTTATTGAACTCTCGCTCCCTCATTGGGGGGGGGGGGGGGAGAAAGTATGTGTTGCCTAGGGCAGCACAAAGTCTAAATACACCACTGTGTATGTATGTACATAAATCTGTATGTGTGTACACGTATCTGTGTGTAGGGGTGTGGAATTTTAAAAAGAAAAACTACTTGTCCAAGGGACTTAATTGAGATACCAATCTACTTTTCCCTCAATACAATCTACTTGTCCTGATAAATGGGGGGGAAAAAAATGGAAAATACAAAGGGTTGATTTTGTTTTTCTTTTTTTTTTTTTTTTTTTTAGGCAGAGATGATTTTAGGAATGCTAGGACTTTTAAAAATGAAAGAGGCTTTATGGCAACTTATGGCAAAGCAGAGGCCCTAAATAATTGATTGGTGGGTTTTGCAATTTTTTTATGTCACACAGCATTTTCAGTTTTTCAAACACAATATATATATATTTTTTTAATTTAATGCAAAAGAACACAATACATGACCCATTTTTTTGGTAAAATATAAAAGATGAAATTATGCCAAGTACACAGATACCAAACTTGTTACGCTTTAAAATTGCACACGTCCATGCAATGGCAACAAACAACCTAAATTTTACTATCCATGGGTGATGCTTTAAAAGCTTTTACAGGTTACCACTTTATATTTACATAGGAGGGCTAGAGCTAGAAATACTGCCCTCAATCTGACGAACACGTTGATACCTCACGTGTGTGTGACAATCGCTGTTTGCATGCATGCGGGACTGACGCATGCGTTCCTTTTTGCGCACGAGAACAGGAGGACGGGTGCTTTAACGTTTTTTTTTTTCAATTATTTATTTTGACACTGTCTCTTTAATTTTGTTCAAATTGCTTTTATTGTTGTCATGAGAAATGTAAACATCCCCTGTGACAGCAGGAGGCAGTGATAGTACTCTTTATGGAGAGATCTTGGGTCAATAAGACCCCATATATCTCCTCTGCCCTGAAAAGCATGTGATCGCACCAAGATCAGTGTTATCAAATGCTTTCCATTTTTTAAAAATGGCGCCGTTTCCATCTGGGAAAGTGATGTATGCTCATTGCTTCCTGTTTACTATATCATAGATAAAATATATATATGTATTATATTCTGCAGAGAACTGTAATCAGATGACTACTACAATAAATAAACATATAAATATAAAATCTAAATAAATATATTTATTTTAAAAAAAAAAGTCCCGCCTCCCACTGGTCCAGTCCCCATTGGTGAAGAGCGCTGCCGGTCAGAGCCAAGTGTTCTCTTTATGGCTGCCCAGCCCTGATTATGGAAGCCCCACTCCCCCCACCTCTCTGGAACTGCTTGGATCGCTTTTACGAGAGCCGTCCCTTGGCTGTAAACCTTGCTGCTTGCCCGCAGCAGGGCTAAATGTATAGAAAAAGAAACTTGTTTCCCGGCACCCGGAACTGCATGTTCTGGGCGTCAGGCGATAGGAATTCAACATCCCTGGTGTATCTGTGTGTGTACATGTGCCTGTGTACGTGTGTGTGTGTACATGTTTCTGTGTGTGTACAGTTTTCTGTGTGTATGTACATGTCTGTGTAAACATACATGTATGGGTGATTTGGACAGGTTCAGCATGATAAGGTTTTTACGGGTGGTACAGTGAGGCATTTGAAGTACTGCTGGATTGGATAGAAGGTAGGATGTGCTTGGTAGAGTTATGGTTTTGTGAGTGAAAGATTATGGGGGGGTTATGGTTGTATGCGGTGCATGGTCTAAGTATGATGGAGTGTTTAGGGGGACTTTGGAGGCCCTGATGTAATGTGGGGGAACCCTGATGTAATGTGGGGGAACCCTGATGTAATGTGGGTAACATTTAACAGTGTCATTTCATGAGATAATTTAAGAGGGCATTTTTAGGGGCGGGTCAGGGTAGGGGATGGATGGGGCAACTG